>NW_007251354.1:413477-509991 GCF_000164805.1 Carlito syrichta | reverse complement strand
CCCTGCACTCCAGTCTGGGTGACAGAGTGAGACTCCAACTCAAAAAAAAAAAAAAATACAACGTTTATTAATTCAACAAATATTTAATGGGTACCTAGTATGTTAAGTACTGAGCTAGGCAGCCTCTATAAAATCACTCAATAGGGCAGTAATTCATTGTTGAAAACAACTCAGAACTATGAAGAAAAAGCAAATATTTTGGCTTCTGAAATACCTCATTCTCCAGTGTTCTAGCAACAGCCATACTACTTACAGTTCCAAAATGAAAGTAAATATCTGTCACATACCTAAAATCTTATCAAAATAATTAAGGAAAGAATCTGCATCAAAAGTGATTGGAGCCTCAGAAGGTTCTCTGCAAAATTAAAGGAAGGGACAATTAATTTATCTTGAACACAACTGTTCCCCATTTTTAGGAAAACTACCAAAGGTATAATCTTGAAGGAGGCACAACAAGGAAAACTGTAGCTAAAAAATCCTTGTGCTTACTGGACTTGCAGGACAATAGAAATGTGAAAGTTTGATTTTTTAAAAAGTAAAAATTGTACCATATTGATGCACATTTAACTTATGCTGATTCAGTTACCTAACCACTCTTTACCCCCCCACAACATCTAACATTGCCAAAAAGTTATCTGAGTTTATTTAAAATTTATCCCTTTAAAAACCAAAGCTTAAAAAAATAAATAAGAACATATCTTTCCTTATCCTTGTTTTCTCAAAGAGAGAATACTGAAAATAAATTTTTGTCTTTTCACGAGGCTCAAGCACATCAGTGCTAATAAAGATATATTTGCTGAGTCAGAAGCAATCTACCTTTTAAAAAATCTTTTTTCTATCTGCCTTTCCCCCCATTACTTGCCAAATATAACTTCGTATTCTTTCTGTTATTACTTCTGCCTCTAGTGAATCCCTTTATCCCCTTCTTTTGAGTTTGCAGCTTCCAATCTGCTTATGGGGTGGGAGATCAGAAGTCTGAACTTGCTGAAAGTTAAATGTTGAGTCCATTAGGCTCTAATAATAATCTAAGAGTAAAATACATGGTTTCCATGCATGGTTCTAGATGGAGGCTTTTAGCTCTGTTGAGTGGTCCTTCTGACTTACTTCAAGGCTTGCAAAGGGTCAGGCTACTAGAAATCTGACTTCAGATAAGTAAATTATCACCAGTCTAGGCATAAAAAGACAGAAACAAAGAAGTGCAAATCATTTACTCAAAAAAAAAAAAAAGAGTGGAAATGGCAATGATTTGTGACTTCAACATTTGGGTTCTAACTATATACAGGGGTGCCAAAAAGATGTATACACATTTTAAGGGATGTTATCTATGCATTACTTTTTATTTTTTTTAATTTTTATTATTATTATTATTTTTTGAGTTGGAGTCTCACTCTCGCCCAGACTGGAGTGCAGTGGCCGCTCCCGGCCACCGCAGCCTCGACCTGCGGGGCTCCAGCAATCCTTCCGCCTCAGCCTTCCGAGTAGCCGGAATTACAGGCATGCGCTACCACGCCCGGCTGATTTTTTGATTTATTGTAGAGATGAGGTCTCGCTGCCCAGGCGGGCCTCGAACCCGCGGGCTCAGGCAATTCACTCACCTCAGCCTCCCAAAGGCGCGGGATTACAGGCTGAGCCACCGAGCCCGGCTGCATTACTTTTTAAAGTTGAATTGAATTACGGTAGCAGTGTGTAGTATGATGATGTTCACTCAACCATGCTTCTGCCATTTTATTTGACTGTCCTGCCTCTTGCATGGTGACATTAGCATTCATTTGATTAATGCCATCTTTTGAGCAAATGTCATACTTAAAATATGTATACATTTTTTGGGGCCCCCGTATTATGTCTAGACTTTAACATTAATTACCGAGGCAGCTCTGCTCCCTTGTGGGTTGAGACTTTGGATATGAAAGCTTTCATGCTCTCTGAGACTTGAGTTAAGTCATAGTTCTGTTCCTTCTCCTCCTTGGAAATGGGCTCTGATTCTTTTTTGCCAGAAGCTTCCTGCAGTAGCTGGTCCAGCTGATCTGGTGAGAGATCTAACCACTGGTCATCTGAAAAAAAAAGAAAGCATGATACTGCTCTTCTATAGTCACAAGATAGGTACTGCTGGAAAAGGACCCTGTGAGACTTAGTGGAAGTTTAAATTCTTTTTAATCCTTCTACTCTGTTCTACTTCATCACTTACCATCCTCTGGGGGAAGATTAGCCTCTTCTTTCTTAAGCTCTTCTATATCAAATGGTATTGTCTGTAGTAAGGTTAAGATTTCTTCACCGGGGATCAGAGCAAGAGAACTGTACAAAATAAAAGACATGAGTATTTCTTTGTAAAAGAACCTAGAATAGTAATCATAAAAGCACAGCATTTTAAAGCTGGAAGGGATTAGCTAGTCCAATTTTTTTTTTTTTAGAGACAGTTTCACTATATTGGGCTGAACTTGAACTCCTAAGCTCTCACCTCAGCCTCCTGAGTAGCTGGTACTATAGGTGCCTGTGACCATGCAGTGCTATAATTTGTTTTCACACTTTTTTTTAAGTTGCTGACCTCTTTTTCTCAAATACAATTTTACCAGGAACTCTAAAATATAGAAGAACTCAAAGAAAAATGGCTTTGATTAAAGTGGAGGATGGCGGCTCAAAGATCTACCTATTTTGCTTTCTCCTTGGGCTCTGCAGTAGGCTCCATGGAACACCATTATGAAGCTACTTGGTCTAGAACAACCCTTCCAATTTACACACACACACACACACACACACACACACACACACACACACTTTAAATTTTATTTATTTATTTTTGAATTGAAGTTTCACTCTGTTGCCCAGGCTGAAGTGCAATGGCACACTCATGGCTACTGCAGCTTCGACCTGCTGGGGGCTCAGACGATCCTTCTGCCTTAGCCTTCCAAGTAGCTGGAACTACAGACACATGCCACAACGGACCTGCCTGGGCAGTGAGACCTCATCTCTACAATAAATCAAAAAATCAGCCGGGCGTGGTAGCAGGCACCTGTAATTCCGGCTACTCGGAAGGCTGAGGTGGAAGGATCGCCAGAGCCCAGCAGGTCGAGGCTGCGGTGGCCGGGAGCGGCCACTGTACTCCAGTCTGGACGACAGAGTGAGACTCCAACTCAAAAAAAAAAAAATATATATATATATATTTATTTATTTATTTATTTATTTATTGTAGATACGAGGTCTTGTCAAGTTGCCCAAGCTGGTCTCAAATCCCTGGGCTCAGGCAATCCTCTCCTCTCGCCTCTGTGCTAGGATTATAGATGTGTGCCACCATGCCCAGCTACATACATATTTTCTTATGAGGAAAAGAAGATCCAGAAGGAAAGTATGAATTAAAGTAATCTTGCATGCATTATATGCTTTAAACACATTTTCTTATTTAGTCCTCTAATTATTATTATGAGGAGGTAATATCCTGTTTCGCAGATGAGAAAACTAGTGGCCAAAGAAGTTCCATAACTTTTCTAAGGTCATTTACTTGGACAGAGTAAAGGCTTGAAGTCAAGTCTCCTGATACTATCTCGTGCTGCTCCTACTATAAGCTGATGAGGAAATACATACGGAGATTATTTAGCTAATGATTGAGTGACAATGGTAACATCACTTGTTACATAAACTGATGGACCCCTGTCTAAATAATTAAGAATGGAGCAAATCAGGTCGTATAAAGTACTTGCTTTCACTTAATAAACATACATAAAGTACTTGCTTTCATTTAATAAACACTCAGGAGGCTGAGGTGGGAGGGAGGATCACTGGAGCTTAGGAGTTCAAGTTCAGCCCAATATAGTGAGACTGTCTCTAAAAAAAAAAATTGGACTGGCCAATCCCTTGCATAATCATGTGGGTGATGGGGAATTGTCCCTACTCCTTATCATGTAAATATTACTAGGAGAGAGAAAAGAAATAACCAAATAATCATAACAAAAGGCAAAATAAAATCATGCTGAAATACCAAATGCTAAAGAGAGTCACAGAAGATGATTACTTTTATGGCATATTCTAATTCCTTTGCTGGGGAGAACTAAAGTAATCTTGCATACATTATATGCTTTAAATACATTTTCTTATTTAGTCCTCTAATTATTATTATGAGGAAGTAATATCCTGTTTTGCAGATGAGAAATATAAACTAAAAATTCAGGTAGATGGCCTAGGTCATAAAGTAAAGTACAGTTCTGGGCCAGGCTTGATGGCTCATGTCTGTAATCCCAGCACTTTGGGAGGTGGGAGAACCACTTGAGCCCAAGAGTTTGAGGCTGCAGTGAGCTATGATTGTATCACTGCATTTCAGCATGTGTGACAGAGGGGGACCCTGTCTCTTAAAAACAAAAACTTCCAGCTCTGCTAGTCTAGAACACAGCCCTGGCTTTTTTTCTATTTAGTCTCCCGTAAATAGCTGGTCCATGAAGAAAGGCCACTAATACAAGGTCTATATAGAAAATACTAACTCAACAACAAAAAAACTCCATCCAAATTAAAAAATGGACAAAGAATGTGAATAAACATTTCTCCAAAGAAGATATAACAATAGCCAATATGTACATGAAAAGATGCTCAACACCACTAATCATTAGGGAAATCCCAATCAAAATCACAATGAGATACCACTTCACATTCATGAGGATGACTATTAAAAAAAAAAAAAAATGGGCCAGGTACAGTGGCTCATGCCTGTAATCCCAGCACTTTGGGAGGCTAAGGTGGGAGGATTGCTTGAGCCCAGGAGTTTAAGAACAGCTGGGGCAACAGTTTAGCAAGACCTAGTCTCTACAAAAACATAAAAAAGAAAAAAATTAGCCAGGCATGGTGGTACACACCTGTAGTCCCAGCTACTCAGGAGATTAAGGCAGGAGGATCGTTTCAAGCAAGGAGGTCAAGGCTGCAGTGAGCCGTGAATGTGCCACTGCACTCCATCTTGGGCAACAGGGTGAGACCCCGACTCAAAAACAATAACAACAACAACAAAAACAGAAAAGAAAAAAAAAAAAAACAGAAAATAAATGTGTGGGTAAGATTGTGGAGAAATTGGGACACTTGTGCATTGTTGGTGGGAATGTAAAATAATGCAGCTGCTGTGGAAAACAATAGGATGGTTCCTCAAAGTATTAAAAATAAAATTATATGCAACCCAGCAATACTGCTTCTGGATATATATACAAAATAACTGAAAGCAGGATCTCAAAGAAATATTTTGGTTGGGCTCAGTGGCTCAGCCTGTAATCCCAGCACTTTGGGAGGCTGAGGTGAGTGGATTACCTGAGCCTGCGGGATCGAGACCTGCCTGGCAACTTGACGAGCCCTCATCTCTACAACAAATAAAAATTAGCCGGGCGTGGTAGCGCGTGCCTGTAGTTCCAGCTACTTGGAAGGCTGAGGAGAAGAACTGCCGGAGCCCAGCAGGTCGAGGCTGTGGTGGCCGAGAATGGCCATTGCATTCCAGTATGGGTGACAGAGTGAGACTCCAACTCAAAAAAAAAAAAAAATTTTTGTATACCAATGTTTAGAGCAGCAGCATTCACAATAGCTAAAATGTGGAAATAACTCAAATGTCCACTGAAGGAAAAATGAATATACAATACGTGATATATACACACAATGAAATATTATTCATTCTTAAGAAAGGAGGCCAGGTTCGGTGGCTCAGCCTGCAATCCCAGCACTTTTGGGAGGCCAAGGTGAGAGGATTGCCTGAGCCTGGGGGGTTTGAGACCAGCCTGGGCAACTTGGCAAGACATCGTCTCTACAATAAATCACAAAAAAACTAGCCAGGCATGGTAGCGTGTGCCTGTAGTTCCGGCTACTTGGAAGGCTGAGGCGGAAGGATTGCCAGAGCCCAGCAGGTTGAGGCTGTGGTGGCCGGGAGCATGCTACTGCATTCCAGTCTGGGTGACAGAGTGAGACTCCAACTCAAAAAAAAAAAAAAAGAAAGAAAGAAGGAAATTCTGACACATGCTACAACATGGATGAACCTTGAAGACATTATGATAAATAAACTAAGCCACTCATAAAATATCACTTTTTTTTTAGTTGGAGTCTCACTCTGTCATCCAGACTAGAGTGCAGTGGCCGCTTCCGACCACCGCAGCCTCGACCTGCTGGGCTCCAGCGATCCTTCCGCCTCAGCCTTCCAAGTAGCCGGAATTACAGGCATGCGCTACCATGCCCAGCTGATTTTTGATTTATTGTAGAGATGAGGTCTCGCTGCCCACGCGGGTCTTGAACCCGCGGGCTCAGGCATTCCACTCACCTCAGCCTCCCAAAGGTGCGGGATTACAGGCTGAGCCACCGAGCCCGGCAAAATGTCACATATTATATGATTCCACATATGTGAGGTACCTAGAATAGTCAAATTCATAGAGACAAACAACAGAATAGTGGTTATCAGGGGCTGGGTGAAGAAGAAACGGGGAGCGATTGTTTAATGGGTACAAAGTTTTAGTTTAGGAAGATGAAAAAATTTCTAGAGATGGATAGTGGTAATGGTTATACAACAATGTGAATGTACTTCATGCCACTGAACTACATTTTTTTTTTTTTGAGTTGGAGTTTCACTCCACCCAGGCTAGAGGGCAATGGCACACTCACAGCCACCCCAGCGTCGACCTGCTGGGCTCTGGCAATCTTTCTGCCTCAGCCTTCCAAGTAACCAAAAGTACAGGCATGTGCTACCACACCCAGCCTAAATTTTTTATTTATTGTAGGGATGAGGTCTTGCCAAGCTGCCCAGGCTGGTCTCGAACCTGCAGCCTCAGGCAATCCACTCGCCTCAGCTTCCCAAAGTGCTGGGATTACAGGCTGAGCCACCAAGCCTGGCCAATATTTTCCCACAATAAAATATGTGTGTGTGTGTGTGTGTGTGTGTGTGTACACACATAAAGACAAATGGAAGACAGTGATAACAAAAACAAATGACAGACAAAGAATACTCACCAGAAAAGTGTTGCCAACAAGCTGATGGAAATTATGAATAATTACTGGGGGTGCCAAAAAAATTTATACACATTTTAAGAGATATTATCTACATATTACTTTTAAGTTCGTTGTAGTCAGAAGTGTCTGGACACTAATGGTAACCACTTTGAGCACCTCTTGTAATTGCAGAAGTCAAGCGTGACCGTATTCATCTTTTGTTAACAGTATACATTATTACAATTTTTTTTTTTTTTTTGCAGTGGCACACTCGCAGCCACCCCAGTGTTGACTTGCTAGGCTCTAGTGATCCTTCTGCCTCAGCCTTCCAAGCAGCTGGAACTACAGGCACGCGCTACGAAGCCTGGTTAATTTTTTTTTTTTAATTGTAGAGACAAGGTCTTGCCAAGTTGCCCAGGTTGGTCTCAAACCCGCAGGCTCAGACAATCCACTCACCTCGGCCTCCCAAAGTGCTGGGGTTACAGGATAAGCCACTGAGCCCAGTCGAGTATTACAATTTTAATAGTTTTTTCTTTCTTAAAATGTGTATACTTTTGGCACCCTTTGTATTTAATAATTTTTTTTAAAGTTAGTGAAGCAATTCCTCTACAATGCAAGATCATAAAACAGAGATACGAGAACTCAGAGAAGACATGGCAAGAAAATAGGAAAAAGTTAAATGGAAGCTGGTGAAACTTAGAGAAAAGAGAAAAATAAAGTTCATCCCCCCAAAAATCAGTGCTCATTGGATTTCATGCAAGAGAAAACATATTATTTTAACAAAAAGAAGAGATATAAAAGACAGGGATGAGAAAAGTAAGCTAAATGCAATGAAAATAAAGTGCTAAAAATGTTTAGCAAAAACATATGGAATAAATTGGAATATGCTAATTGAAATCCCCAAAGAAAAAATGTGAACAGAACCAGTATTTAAGGATAGAATTCAAAAAATCTTTGTAGACAGAAGAGTACACCATCTTCCATGAAAAATGGTTACAGAATGGCAGGACAAGGCTAGTGAAGTTAGTAGACTCCAGATACAACAAAGGAATTACTTGAGCAGCCAAGCGTTTTGGCTTCACGCTTTTCAAAACATTCAGCACAAGAAAAATGGATTGGTGCCTACAACAGCTATGATATTAGAAATCCTCAGAAAAACCGTGGGTACATTATGTGTGTGAACATTTTGGGTTTTTTGCCATGCTGTTAGTTCTCTGGAGCATAGAAGAAAAGACATTTTGATTCATAACAGTATCTTAGCTTTAATTTTTAGAATTTATCTAGAGACTGATAAAGATTATGTCATTTTTTGTTTTTATTCAAAACCTACATACACATACTTTTTACATGTTCATCATATGACATGTAAAACTTCAGATAAGCAAAAGGAAGAGAACACAAGTCATTTGGATTCCACCGTCCATGATAACCATCCAAATTACTCTTTTGACTGTCATATCATTTAATGCAAAAAATCATTTTACATCAATCAATAAATACATAAATTATGACATATTCTGGAAATATCATTTAGCTATATATTTTTTTCACTACTTGAAGTGTCCTGTGATCATGTAGCTATAAATATACATATGTATATGTGTGTGTATATATATATATATATAATTTTTTTTTTTTTTTTTTTGAGTTGGAGTCTCACTCTGTCACTCAGACTGTAGTGCAGTGGCTGCTCCTGGCCACTACAGCCTCGACCTGCTGGGCTCCAGCGATCCTTCTGCCTCAGCCTTCCAAGTAGCTGGAACTACAGGCGTGCACTACCTCGCCCAGCTAATTTCTGATTTATTGCAGAGATGAGGTCTCGCCAAGTTGCCCAGGCGGGTCTCGAATCTGTGGGCTCAGGCAATCCACTCACCTCAGCCTCCCAAAGTGCTGGGATTACAGGCTGAGCCACCGAGACCGGCTTGCCTCAGCCTTCTAAGTAGATGGAACTACAGGTACGTGCTAGTTGATTTTCTATTTTATTGTCTTAGAGACAACGTCTCACCAAGTTGCCTGGGCTGGTCTCGAACCCATGGGCTCAGGCAATCCATTTGCCTCGGCCTCCCAAAGTGCTGGGATAACAGGCTGAACCACAGAGCCTGGCCTAGCTATATATTTTTTAATGCAATGCATCTATTTTGTAATGACCTAAAAGCTTTTCAAGTTATACTAGGTAAAATATTTGCTGAACAATATGTGCAACATGATTCCATTTAAAAAATATTTCTTCCTATTTGTTTCCCCCAATTTATTTATTTTTAACTGACAAAAATTAAACAGGTTTATCATGTACTTTAAAAATATCATAGATAAAGTTAATGCTTCCTTTCATGAACACTGCCAGCCATCCCAATCCATCCAGTCCATTCTCCTGCTGCCATGAGTACTCTTCTAGGCTTCTGTGTGTGTGTATGTGTATGGTGTGTGTATATTTCTATGTTATATTTGTTGTTTGCTCTCTTTTTCTGAACTGTTATTCCCCCAAATAAAGAATGCTTCATTTCTTCACTTCATTCAGCTCTCTTCTCAAAGAAAATCTCCTTAGAAAGGACTTCCTTGACCAACCTCTCTGTCCCCAGACATGCTTTTCCTTCATAGCACTTACCATCCCCTAATACACACAAGGGATTATTGTCTTTCTCCTACACTAGCATGTAAGCTTCTAAAGGCAGGGACATTTTGGGTTCATTTGTTGTATCCCCAGTACCTGGAATAGAACCAACCTGAAACAATATGTAATGATCAAATCGGGGTAACTGGGGTATCCATCACCTCAAGCATTTATCATTACACACTGTCTGTGTATATCAAAATATCATATGTATCCCCATAAATATGTTCAACTAGTATGTATCCATAACAATTAAAAATAAAATCTTTTTAAAAATAAAAATATGAGATTAAAAAAAAATAGTCTATGATATTAATTTAGCTATTTTTAGAAACTCCAAACACTGGGAATTCAAGAACAGGTCTTGAGGAAAATGTAAGTTTGGTTTTAAACTGTTTAAAAGTTATCCTGGTATGGAGAATGAAATTATCTCTTACAACATTAATTAAAATGTTGGACATTTAAGCTACTTGCAATTTTTTCCCCAATAGTAAAAAATATTTGAGTAATTTAGGGTACATCCATTTGCTGAAATATTGTACAGCTATTTACAATTATGCTTATAAAGACTTTGTAATGCCATGGAAAATATAAGATCATGATAAATACAGGCTACAAAATTTCTGTAAGTATAAAAAAATCAACTTGGAAAAAAAGCCCTGGAAGACAATAAATCAAAAAGATAATAGTGGTTGACTCTTCAGTGTAAATTTTTTCCTTCTCACATCTTTCTATATTTTCTATACTGAATGAATATATTACTTTTGCAACAACAGCAAACCAACTTTTTTATTTAAAAAGAACTACCCAACGACCCACCTATCTTACTGTGTGGTAGGAGTTTTAAGTATAACTCACCTTTCAGGCCGGTTTACTGAGAGTTCGAAGTAGTTCTTTGCCATTTCTAGCCTTTCCTGGTACTGAGCAGAACCCTCCATCAGTCCCTTAAAAAAATAATATAAGTCTATCAGAACATTACTTTAATAGTGCCATTGGAATAACCTGTTCACCAGCAACTTTCAAAGAGGAAGTGTATGCTATATTGCTCCGGAATCATGATGCCCAAATCCTAGTCCCTGAGCTCCAGTTGCCTCAAATACGGGGACTAAGCTCGATGTAGTGGTTCATAATCCTTTTCACCATCAATTAAGGGCTTTTTCCAGTTTGGAGGGTTTTCTACAATTTTTCTATTCTTTAATTACTTAAGTATAACTGATTAAGTAGTAATTAATTCCTAAAACAAAGTACAGAAAATATGCCAAATAGAACCAAAAATGGAAATAAAATAATCTCACCATAACTATAATTTGTTTTCTAAATGTATATTTATAGTGGTATTCATATTTAATATTATTTTAATAATATACTGTAATATCATAAGCCCTTTTTCATCTTGCTACAGTCTTTATAATCATCATATCATTTATTTATCTATTTATTTATTTATTTTTAAAATGTGGGGTGCAATGCAGGATTAGGTATACAAATGGTCATTGTACAGATAAAGTTTGGGCCTGACTTTGGACCCCACTTCCCCTGGTTTGAGATCAGGTACCTTTATTGATGAAGTGTGCCCCATCTCCTTGCCTCTCCTATAAACTTTTCTACTTCTTGGATGTTTTCTTGTTTTGAGTTGGAGTCTCAGTCTGTCTGTCAGGCTGGAGTGCAGTGGTACGCTCACATCATCTCAGTGTCAACCTGCTGGACTCTGGCAATCTTTCTGCCTCAGCCTTCCAAGTAGCCAGAATTACAGGTGTGTGATACCACGCTGGCTAATTTTTGATTTATTGCAGAGACGAGGTCTTGCCAAGCTGCTCAGGCTGTTCTTGAACCCGTGGACTCAGGCAATCCCCTCATCTCGGCCTCTCAAAGTGCTGGGATTACAGGCTTGAATCATGCCCGACCAGATCTTTTCTTAAAAAAGATCATTCAGGCCAGGCGTGGTGGTTCATGCCTCCAATCCTAGCATGTCTGGGAGGCTGAGGCAAGAGTGTTGCCTGGGCACAGGAGTTTGAGAACAGCCTGAACAACATGGTGAGAATTTGTCTCTACAATAAATTTTTTAAAAGTTAGCTGGGCGTGGTGGTGCACGACAGTAGTCCCAGCTACTTGGAAGGTTGAGGCAGAAGGCTTGCCTGAGCCCAGAAGGTCAAGGCTGCAATAGCTGTGATTGTACCACTGAACTCTAGCCTGGACGACAGAGTAAGACTCTGACTCAAAAATAAAAATTATAAAAAGATTATTCAAAGTGAAGGTCGGGGCCAGGCACAGTGGCGCATGCCTGTAATCCTAGCACTTTGGAAAGCTGAGGTTAAAAGACTGTGCCCAGGAGTCTGAGACCAGTCTGGGCAGCATAGCAATACCTTGTCACTATGAAAACAAAATTAAAAAAATAAGCTGGGCATGGTGGTGCATGCCTGTAGTCTTAGCTTTTTGGGAGGCTGAGGCAGAAGATCTCCTGATCCAAGAAAGTCAAGGCTGCGGTGAGCCGTGATCATGCCACTGCACTCCAGCCTGGGCAACAGAGTAAGACCCTGTCTCAAAAATAAAGTGAAGGTTCTGAATTTGACTTTTTCTTTTTTTTTTTTTTTGAGTTGGAGTTTCACTCTGTCACCCAGACTGTAGTGCAGTGCTGGCTCCCAGTCACTGTAGCCTCGACCTGCTGGGCTCCGGCGACCTTCCACCTCAGCCTTCCAAGTAGCTGAAACTACAGGCGTGCACTACCATGCCCGGCTAATTTTTGATTTATTGTAGAGATGAGGTCTCGCCAAGTTGCCCAGGCGGGTCTTGAACGCGCAGGCTCAGGCAATCCACTCACCTCAGTCTCCCAAAGTGCTGGGATTACAGGCTGAGCCACCGAGTCCGACCACATTTGACTTTTTCTATAGCTCTTGGAAGACACTACTAAATTACTTGCCAGTTAAGGTTCTACCAATTTATAATGTTACCAGTAATATATAGGAGTGTTAATTTACCATATTTTCAACAGTACTGAATATTATTCATATACTTTTGTATACACATGAAAAACAATCTTCATTATTGTGTTCATATGTTTATCTTTACTACTTGTGAAGCTGATTATTTTAAGAGAAGTTTATAGATTATACTTTTGTAATTTTTTAAACCATATCTTTGCTAATTTTCCTATCTGAGGTCTTCATGTTTGAGTTGTTCATCTGAAATAAATAATAACTTTTATCATTTAATACAGATAGTATTGGTTTTCCTTGATAGAAATAATAACTTTATCACTTAATACAAATAGTACTAGTTTTGCTTGAATACTGGAAACAGTCCATAGACACCTCATTACCACTTTCCAAGGGCTTTGAGTACTATTGAACCAGAAAGGCCTCCTTTAACTCTAGCTATTATAATTATGTTACACATTTAAATATGGGCCACAGGACTTTAAGTCATCAGCCTGATTTTCTCTGGACTGTACACTTAAAAAAAATACAATGTAATCCTACCTTAAAGTAATCATTCTTTTTCAGACTTTCAAGGAAGCTGGCCCATAGTGGTGAGGCAGTCACGGGGGACTTCTTGCAGTCAGAAAAATATGGGCTACATTTGGAGCATAAGATCTCAAATCCATGAGCCTAGATGAGATAGGTAGAGTTTTTATTAAGTTACCTTTTTTTTTACATGTCATCTTATTACTTTACTTTCTTTCCATTTGGCCACACTCAAGAACTAGGTGACTGAATACATGGGCATGTGGATATTTATGGCGCTTTTTGAACATTATGAAAAATATAAATTTAGCCAGGCGTGGTGGCTCACGCCTATAACACCAGCACTTTGGGAGGCTGAGGTGAGAGAATTGCCTGAGCCCATAGGTTCAAGACCAGCCTGGGTAACTTGGCAAGACCTCGTCTCTACAATAAAAATCAAAAAATTAGCCGGGCATGGTAGTGTGTGCCTATAGTTCTGGCTACTTGGAAGGCTGAGGCAGAAGGATCGCCTGAGCCCAGCAGGTCGAGGCTGTGCACTCAAGTCCAGGTGATGGAGTGAGACTCCAACTCAAAAAAAAAAGAAAAATATAAATTTATTTCCAAGTTCTTCAATCTCTATTGAATACTAAAAATCACAAAGGGAAAGAATATAATCAAAACAAAGATTCCTGTTCTCTTCAAAGAGATTCCTTTTTCCTGGGGATAATAAAACCAGAAACGTTATTTCTTGTTTAAGTGTGAAGTGCCTACAAAAGGTTTTTTGTCTACTAGAAACTATAAATAAATTGAGTAGACTCAGATATAGTAAAGGAAGGGAATCACTTCACCCTAAGAGTCCTTTGATTTTAAAAGATAATAGATGGACATGGGAAAATAATTCAAACAGGAAGCTTTCCTGATCATGCTAGAGAAGACTCTCACCAACTTTTTGCACATCAGTAATCTATACACTCAAGTAGATATGTGTCTGTCTGTCTGTGGATAGCTTCCTATTCCATCCCTTTTGTCTCTCAATGGCAGTATATACACTATTCTGAATCTGGCATTTTACATTTAACCATTTACCTTGGAGATTATTTCATAAGAGAACACAAATTTATCCATCTCACTTCATAAAGTGACCAAAATTTATCTTTATTTTTATTTTATTTATTGATTAATTTTTGAGTTGGAGTCTAACTCTGCTGCCCAGGCTAGAGTGTGGTTGCACACTCATGGTTACCACAGCCTTGACCTGTGGGCTCAGGCAATCTTGTGTCTCAGCTTTCCAAGTAGCTGGAACTACAGGCCTGCACCACCACGCCTGGCTAATTTTTTTTTAAAAATTATTGTAGAGACAAGACCTCACCAAGTCGCCCAGGCTGGTCTCAAACTCCTGGGCTCTCATCTTTGCCTCCCAAAGTACTGGATATAGGTGTAAGCCACCATACTCAGCCTATAACTTATCTAACCATTGCTCTACTAATGAACATTTAAATAATTTCTAATCTTTTACTGCTTCATGAGTATGTTTGAATATGTCTTTGTGCACATGTAAAATAGAGAATAAATTTCTAGAAGTGAAAAGGCTGAGCAGAAGAATTTGTGCATTTTAAGTGCTGATGGACAATCCCTGATTTATAATGGTTCCACTTACAATTTTTCGACTTTATAATGGTACAAAAGCAATACAAATTCAGTAGAAACCTTACTTCAAATTTTTCTTTTCCCAGGATAGTGATATGCAGTACATACCCTCTCATGATGCTTCGCAATGGCACTGGTAGCAAGCCACAGTTTCCAGTTGGCTATGTGATCACAAAGGTAAGCAACCAATACTGTACTCTACAGTATACTGCAATCAATAAATTACATGCACTATTCAACACTTTATTATAAAATAAACTTTGTGTTAGATGATTTTGCCCAACTGTATGCTAATTGTGTTCCAAGCCCATTTAATGTGGGCTAAGCTAAGCTATGATATTTGGTAGGTCAGGTGTATTAAATGCATTTGGAATATTTTCCGTTCATGATGGGTTTATTGGAAGGTTAACCTCATCATAAGTTAAGGAGTATCGGCATTGCCAAATTGTTCTCCTAAGAGAACAATTCATATTCCTATTAACAATGTTCGAGAGTGCCTTTAAACTGCATTTCTTTTATTATGAGCAAGGGGCAGCATTTTTCGTATGTTTAACTTAAAAATCATCTATATTTTCCTTCTCTGTGGACTATCTATTCATAGTTTCTGAACATTTTAAAATTTAATTGGTTAGTATTATCTTTTTCATATTGACTTAAAGGAATACTTTATATATTACAGGTGTGGTGGCTCACACCTGTAATCCCAGCATTTTGGGAGGTGGAGGCAAGAGGATTACCTGAGCTCAGGGTTCAAGATCAGCCTGAGCAACATGGTGAGACCTTGTCTTTACAATAAATAAAAAAATCAGCCAGGCATGGTAGTGCATGCCTCAGATTCCAGCTACTTGAAAGATTGAGGCAAAGCAATCGCCTAAGCCTAGCAGGTTGAGGCTGTGGTGGCTGTGAGAGTGCCACTGCACTCCAGGTTGGGCAACAGAGTGAGACTCTGATTCAAAAAAACAAAAACAAAAAGGAATACTTTAGAGAAGTCAGCTCTTTTTCATTTAGATTGCAAAAATAACACTTTCTCTAGGTTTGCTATCTTTTGACTTTATGGGATTTTTTTCTCTTCCATGCAGAAATGCTTTTTACATAATCAAATTTATCGATCTTTTCCTCTATAGTTTCTGGTTTCCAGTCACGCATAGGAAGGCCTATCTAATTCAGCTCATAATAAGTTTTCCTGGGTTTTTTTCCAAATTTATATTTAAAAATTTACATTTAAATATTTGATCCAACTGAAATTTACTTTAGTACAGGTGTGAGGGAATCAACTTTAATTTTTCAGGTGGCTTCACAATTTTCCCATCATCATTTACTAAATAACCTGTTTTTTCCTTCTAAGCTGAAATATCACATGTTACTATATCCTTACACAAATAGGGGAACTTCTAGACTTTCTATGCTGTGCCATTATTCTGCTAAGAGGCCATTTACATAAGGAATAAAATAAAATAAAATTACCAACTTCATGCCCAGTTCATGGGCTCGGTACTGGGAATGAGATGGAGGAGGCAGCCTGTATCCACTCCGCCGGTCTGGCAAAAACCTTTGTTGCACCAACTGTGCATACAAACATTTAGTGAATGTGACCTAAGCATTGAGACACAAAATACATGAGTTTTTTCCTGAAACGGGCTACTAATTTTTAGTAAGACCTTTATTCAGAGATAACTCACAGACTCTAAAAATTTACTGTACTGCCTACTTTTTAGTTATTACTAGCAAAACTCTTATCATTATATAACAGTGTATGGGGTAGAAGATAAAGAATAATTGTTCATTCTCAGGAAGAGATGAAAAGTTTTATTGTTAAGAAGGAAATGATTGTATATTTCCTTCTTTTTTTTTTTTTGAGTTGGAGTCTCACTCTGTCGCCCAGACTGGAGTGCAGTGGCCGCTTCCGGCCACCGCAGCCTCGACCTGCTGGGCTCCGGCAATCCTTCCGCCTCAGCCTTCCGAGTAGCCGGAATTACAGGCATGTGCTACCACGCCCGGCTAATTTTTTGATTTATTGTAGAGATGAGGTCTCGCTGCCCCAGGCGGGTCTCGAACCCGCGGGCTCAGGCAATCCACTCACCTCAGCCTCCCAAAGGCGCGGGATTACAGGCTGAGCCACCGAGCCCGGCTTATATTTCCTTCTTAACAATATTATTTGTTATATTAAATATTATCGTATTATATTGAATATTATATTATAAAAAATATCTGTTATTTCATGATTATTTTCATATGATAAATAAAACATAAATATAATCATTTACTATAATCATATATATCATATACAAATAGGGAAACATGGTCAAAAATAGCTAAGAAACATTGAGATATAAAATGGAGAGTCAAGTCTTGAAAAATTTCTCCACTGGGAGGAAAAAAAGAAAAATTGTATACAGTTTGCGCCTCCCAAATCTGAAAATACAAAATCTAAAATCCAAAACTTTTTGAGTGCCAACATGATGCTCAAGGGAAATTCTCATTGGAGCATTTTGGGATTTTAGACTTCCAGATTTGTAAGTATAATACAACTATTCCAAATCTGAAAAAAATCTGAAATATGAAATATTTCTGGTTCCAAGCATTCCAGATAAGGGATACTCAACCTGTTAACATGCTATGAGGAGACAGAATATCTCCAATTTTTCCTAGAAGACAATTAAAATAATGTTTCGACTCTCTTTCAAGTGAGAGAAACTAAATACTCAAGAGACAGAAATCTTACCAATGTCATCACTCGTGTTTCTGGCAAGAATGTCTTGAAAATGTGACAGGCTCGCAGGTCAATGGGGTCTCGCAGGTAAAATGCCTGGACTGCTGCAGCCACCAATCTGGGCCGCTGCTTTAGCACTGCTACGATGCCAGCTGGAAGGAAGCAGTGTGCTCGGTGAAAGGAGGCCTGAATCTTTTCTGGGTACCTGTGATAGGTAACACAATTACTTTTATTTTATGATATGTAAATATCTAGAACTCTTATACCATTCACCACCCTTTAACTTCCTGTCTGTCATCAAGTGTGAGATGTAGAGAGTGATGAAAAAAGATACAGTATATACTTAACACTGTAGGAAAGAATAGAGGGAAAAAGTAGAAAGAAATGGTAAATAAAGAGAAGGGATTATGGTAGCTCAATAAAAACAAAACAAAAAGCCTATTATACTTAGGAATAAGAACAAAATCAGAGTTTATTCTTCTAAAATGTGGTACAAAGCATACCAAAACAAAGCTAAAAGAGATTTTTAATATTGTTAAGACCTGAATGGTGCTAAACATATAACAAGCATGCAAAGTTGAACAGCTGAACTAATACGTTACTAGGTTAAGAATTTCTTCTCTGAATAAAACCTAAAGTGTTCCACACAGATCAAAGAATACAGTCCCAGAACCACAGAAAAAACCTGAGCACACTGGTTCCCTTACATTTTCATTTTTAAGTCTCTCAATTTTGTTGTTTATTTTTGAGTCAGAGTCTCACTCTGTTGTCTAGGCTGGAGTGCAGTGGCATGATCACAACAATCACGGCTCACAGCAGACTCGGTTTCCTGGACTCAGACCATCCTTCCACCTTAGCATCCTGAGTAACTTGGACTACAGGAATGCACAACAATGCCTGGCTAATTAAAAAATTTTTTTTGTAAAGATAAGGTCTCATAATATTGCCTAGGCTAGTCTCAAACTCCTAGGCACAAGCAATACACCCACCTCAGCCTCCCAAAATGCTGAGATTATAGACATAAGCCACTGCGCATGGCCTCAAATTTTTTATCCATGGATATCAATAATAGTCACACTATTTAAAGTAAATAAATAGAAATATATTGAGGCAAGATTATAACACTTTTGAAAGGGAATTAAAAAATATATCTGTTTCTGGTGGCTCAGCCTGTAATCCCAGTACTTTGGGCGGCAGAGGCGAGTGGATTGCCTGAGCCCATGTTCAATACCAGCCCAGGCAACTTGGCAAAACCTCGTCTCTTCAATAAATTAAAAAAAAAAAAAAAAAAAAAAATTAGCCGGGCGTGGTAGCACATGCCTATAGTTCTGGCTACTTGGAAGGCTGAAGTGGAAGAATCACCAGAGGCCAGCAGGTTGATGCTGGGGGTGGCCGTGAGTGTGCCACCATACTCTAGCCTAGGCAACAGAGAGACTACAACTCAAAAAAAAAAAAAGATATATCTGTTTCTAGATTTTAAAATCCATAAGTTTAATTTTTTAGTCAAGTTCATGAAGAGGGATGCAGACAAAATGAAAATTAGCATTAATCTAGGTGAGAGACATTACATATCAATGAAAATCTTGGACCGCATTAAACCAAAAGACTCCTTGAATAGCAATGAAAGTGACAGTTTTCTTACCCTCTGATGCGCCTATTCACAGCACCTTGTACAGATTCTGAGGCCGAAATTTTTTCTGGATGTGTTGAGATTATATTTAGTGCTTGTGGAATTGTTGGAGGTGTGGTGGGTAGCCAAGATACTGCTCCAGATTTCCTTGGTGCAGGAATAATACACAACTCCCCATGGTGGAAAAAAACCTACAAATTGTACATTTTCATTTTCACAGTGGGCACTGGCAAAATCTGGGTATAAATGAAAGTAATGCAGCATGATTTCATCTATGTAAATTTTCTAAACCTGGGTATACTTACCCTATTGGTGCTATTATCAGGATCCAACCATTTAGGCAGAAAGTTGGCAGCTTCTATTAACAAGAATTCACCATCATTATCTTCAATCCTAATGCAAAAAAATTCCAATCTTGCATTCAAAAAGCAAATATTTGCTAGTAATCAAAACAGTTTTGTCCAAATACATTTTTTCTTTCTTAGTAAATATTTGCATTTGTACTATGTCTAGATAGCCATAAGAAAGTAAAATATTTAAGATAGCATTAAACATTGAAGGAAATTGTACAATAGTAAGGAGGAGTTGAAGGGCAATAAGGAGAGAATATAAAAATGTAAATAAATAGATAACATTAGACAAAAATATAAAAATATACAAGTACTGTAGGTTTCCAAAAGATGAAAAACATCACATACAGCTAAGATTATTAGAAAAGGCTTTATGTAGGAGGTGTTATTTAAAATTGACTTATAACGCAGTGTTACCTACTTTGCTTCCTGTGCAATTGTTCACTGACTTCTCCTTAAATTGTTTCTGTGTATGATTTCTCAAAAAATATAGCTATGGTCTAGTACAGAAGTACATGCTTAAAAATATATGAAATATGCATATATGTAAATAGATGGAATTTTATTTTTCAAAGAGCCACAAGATATTTAATGATGATTAATTTTGGGATGCCAAAACAGTACCATATGTATCTGTTCTTTCATAACTAAAATTTTAAAAAGAGACTGAGCCCAGTGGCTCATGCCTGTAATCCTTGCACTTTGGAAGAACTAGGCAGGAGGATTACTTGAGGCTTGGAGTTCAAGACCAGCCTGGGCAACATAGTGAGATCCAAACTCTATAAAAAATAAAAAATTAGCTAGGTATAGTGGTGTGTGTGCCCATGGTCCTAGCTACTTAGGCGGCTAAGGCAGGGGAATCACTAGAGTCCAGGAGGTTGAGGCTACAGTGGGCCAAGATTGTATCATTGTACTCCAGCCTGGGCAACAGGGCAAGACCCTGTTGCTAAAAAATAATAACAATATTTTTTATTTTTATTTATTTATTTATTTTTTTTTGAGTTGAAGTCTCACTCTGTTGCCCAGACTGGAGTGCAGTGGCCGCTCTCGGCCACTGCAGCCTCGACCTGCTGGGCTCCAGCGATCCTTCAGCCTCAGCCTTCCAAGTAGCTGGAACTACAGGCGCGCACTACCACACCCGGCTAATTTTTTGATTTATTGTAGAGATGAGCTCTCGCCAAGTTGTCCAGGCGGGTCTCAAACCCACGGGCTCAGGCAATTCTCTCACCTCAGCCTCCCAAAGCGTGGGATTACAGGCTGAGTCACCAAGTCCGGCTATAACAATATTTTTATTTGAAATCTTTTGCAAGTAGAACTCCTTAATAGATGTTTAATTCTTTCTTAATAAAAGAAAATCACAAGAGAAAAGATAGTATTTTTTAAATACTTCCCAGATTTGCACAATTTCAATCAGACTACAGGAAAAAAAAATTACTAAATGGATAAAAATATAGTCACTTCATTTCAGTAATGGAATTCCTTTAGAATAATTAAAATAACTACAATACCTTGCCACTAACTCTGGAAATTCCTTCGTAATCTGCTTTATTACATAAACAATAAACCACTCATCCTCAATATTATCCCCAAACTTTGTCATGCCAAATATATGAGCAGGAACACCTCCTAAAAACAAGAGAAAAGCAACCATGTAACCAGAAACATTTGTCACTGCAAATAAAAATACATGTTATCATTCAACTGACTGACTATGCTCCAAATACTATACTGAGAGCTGGGGTTGTAATCCTGAACAAGATACAAGAAGCATACTCTTAAGGAACTCAGGGTAAAACAAGAGATAAACAACCAAACCATCTCAAAACAAGATGATGTACTCTAGAACATAGGTATGTACTAGGCTATATGAGATAAAAGAGGTGATATCTGAGCTGTGCTTATCTGGAGGAATGACTGGAGGTGGGTTTTCCAGAAACATGAAACAGCATGTGCAAAGAAGTCACAGAGGTATGATGGACTACAGTATTCTGGGAATACCAGGAAGCTAGATTTGGATGGATGGAGTAGACATTTTATTTTATTTTTATTTTTTCTTTTTTTGAGTTAGAGCCTCACCCTGTCGCCCAGGCTGGAATGCAGTTGCACACTCCCAGCCACCGCAGCCTTGAGCTGCTGGGCTCCGGCGATCCCTCCGCCTCAGCCTTCCAAGTAGCCAGAACTAGAGACACGTGCTATCACACACAGCTAAATTTTTTTTATTTATTTATTGTAGAGACGAGGTCTTGCCAAGTTGCCCGGGTGGGTCTCGAACCCACGGGCTCAGGTAATCCACTCGCCTCGGCCTCCCAAAGTGCTGGGATTACAGGCCAAGCCACCAAGTCCGGTGACATTTTCAAACAAGTGCACTATCCACAAATACGTGGAAATGCAACACACTTTTAAACCAATGAATCAAAGATGAAATCACAAGAGAAATTAGAAAATATCTCAAGACAAATAAAAATGACTACACAACATACCAAAACTTACAGGATTCAGCAAAATCAGTGCTAAGAGGGAATTTTATAGTTGTGAAAAATTTCAAATCAACAGCCTAACTTTACACCTCAAAGAACCAGAAGAAAAACAAACTACACCCAAAGCTAGCACAAGTAAGGAAATAATAAAGATTACAGAAAGATAAATAAAATAAAGAAAAGAAAAACAGCACAATTGAGTTGATTTTATTGAAAAGGTTGACAAACTATTAGCTAGATGAACTAGGAATAAAAGAACTAGGTTGGGCACAGTGGCTCATGAGTATAATCCCAGCATTTTGTGAGGCAGAAGCAAGAGGATTGTCTGAGCCCAGGGGTTCAAGACCAGCCTAGGCAACGTGGCAAGACCGCATCTCTACTATAAATTTAAAAATTAGTCAGGCATGGAGGCATGTGCCTGTGGTTCCAGCTGGCTTGGAAGGCTGAGATGGAAGGATCACCTGAGCCCAGCATATCAAGGCTGCGATGGCTATGAGTATGCTTCTGCACTCCAGCTTGCGCAACGGTAAGACTCTGTCTCAAAAAAAAAAAATAGAGAGAGAAGTCTCTAGAACCAGAAATGAAAGAGGGGACCTTATAACCTATGTCAGAAATAGAAAAGATTATAAAAGAACACTATGAACAATGGTATGGGAACAAATTGGTTAACCTAAAAGAAATGGACCAATTCCTAAAAACATACAACCCATCAAGACTGGATCATGAAGCAACAGAAAATCTGAACAGACTTCTAATTAGTAAAGAAATTGAATCAGTTATCAAAAACCTCCTAGCAATGAAAGACCCAGGACCAGGTGACTTCATTGGAGAATTTTACTAAACATTTAAATAATTTGACACCAATCCCCCTCAAAGACTTCCAGAAAAATGAAGAGAACATTTCCAAACTCATTCTATGAAGCCAGCTTATCTTAATACCAAACCCAGACAAAGACTATATAAGAAAAGAAGATTGCAGACCAAGGTCCCTGATTAATTATTGATGTAAAAATCCTCAACAACATATTAAAAAGATTATATACTGTGACCAAGTGGGATTTATTTCTAGAATGCAAAGATGGTTCAACATACAAAAATCAACATATTTGAATATGCCACATTAAGAGAATGAAGGTCAAACAAATCCGCTGCAGAATGCTTCAAGAGCTGCCATAGCAAAAAACAGGTGAGAAGAACAGGTAACCCAACTCTTCCTCCCATCTCAGATCTCAAGCTTCTTCAACTAGAGTACTCCAACTAAAGTATTTTTATCTATCTTATATATTAGATTTCAATCGAAACTTCAATTCTGAAGATACAGGGAACTGTTCCAGCATATTAACTAGGAAATGATCAAATATTTGTTTTACAAAGCTAATTTGTAAAGTGTGAGGCATTGGAGAGACTGGAACAAGAGATGTAAGTTAAGAAGCTACCGTGATTTTCCAGATGAAGACATAAAGAGGGCCTGCACTTAAGCCAAGTAGATGCAGAGAAGGGGTCATATTTTGGGAGCATTTAGGATTTAGTGCCTGACTGAACATGGTGAAGGAAGGAGTTGAACATGATTCTGAATTACTGACTCGCTTGGAGAACTGGGTGGATAGCAATGCCATTAAATAAGCTAAGAAAACAAATGATAAAAATAGTTTTCTAGAGTACAGATAAAAGGTTGGTTTTGGATGTACTGCACTAATGTGACAGTGTTCTTGCCAATAAATATCACACGTATTTTAGTGAATAAGAGTTAAATAAAGGCCCTAGGCGCCCTTCACAGGGGAGCCACGCAGAACTGAGCCTGCGAGGTGGCGGCACAGAGAGGGGCCTGATGCGCGCACATGGCCCAGTGGCTGCCACAGAGGACAGGGGCCCTGTATGGGGCATAGCTTTGGTGGCCCCTGGGTCAGGCAGTGGCGGTCCAGGGCCGGCGTCTATTTTCAGAGCCCCCCTGGGGCCGCAGGAGAGGGCCCCGTGAGGCCCCAAGGGAAGGTCACTGTCAAGTACGATCATGAGGAGCCACGGAAGTGCCTCAACCTGGAGGAGAGGATCCTGGAGCAGCTCACGCGCCTCTACCACTGCTAGGAAGCAAGATCCCAGAGCTGGAGATTGATGTGGATGAGCTCTTGGACATGGAAAGTGATGACACCCAGGCTGCCAGGGTCAAGGAACTGCTGGTTGACTGTTACAAAACCACCAAGGCCTTCATCTCTGGATTGCTGGACAAGATCTGAGGTATGCAGAAGCGGAGTACACCCCAAAAGAAGTAAGGGTCCCCAACCCAGATGAACAGTGACTCCCAAGGGACAAACACTGTCCCTCAACCTCATAACAACAGCGATACTGGGGACCCTGTGGCCAGGCCTGGTGCCATGAGCAGGGTGCCTTGTGCCCCTGGTCCAGGGGCCTCTTCCCCTGCCCCCTCACTTTTGGGATTTTTTTATTGTTATTGAACTTAAGGGACTTTTTGTGTTTTTATATTGACTCTCCAGCGCGGGCCCTTTAATTAAAGCTAGGCTCTGCCTTGGGTGCAAAAAAAAAAAAAAGAGTTAAATAAAATTAAGAGTAGGGAAGACATTTAGCAATTGCTAGCCAAACGATAACAGATGAGCACTAAACTTAGAGTATCACAGTGATGTACACTTGCAATGTATACACCTGTGAAAGTATCTTGATGTATCACAAAATGTCAGGCCCCAGATCCCAGACAAGACCTCATATAAGTCACTGTATGAGTAGAGCCTTGGTCACCTATCCATGATTCATTTTCGTGAAACTATTAAAAAAGATAGGACAAAGTGCCATATTTTACCAGATATCAGATCTCAAGCACCAACAACACAGGGAAGCAGTGAAGGAACTTCAGAATGCTTCTAAGTGGCAAATGATGGTCATAAAGCCCAATTATTTCTCTTTATAGTCCAGGCAGAGCCACTCATAGATTCTTACCAAAACAACCATGTTAAATAAGGCAACTTACTAAACACATCATCAAAATAAGTAATAGTGAATAACAGCAAAAGGAAAGATGATAAGGAAGCCAGATGCCTAAATCTGTTTTGCATAAGTACTTACATACATTATGGTATAGTATAGTAACTAAAGTTCAAAAGAATAGCCATGAGTTTAATAATTTTTAGTATATGCTAGTTCTTAAGGTAACTTAGAAAGTTTTCATTTAGATGAATTTTTAAAAATTAAGTTTAATGCTTAAACTTAAAATATAAGCAAACATCACTTATGTAAAAAAGTTTAGGATACATATTTCTTCCTGACAACACTGAATGAATTATGGACTATTATACATCATTATTAACAGAATGCCATTAAAAATCACACTAATCAAAAGAGACTTACCTTTTCCAGGTTTATATTTAAGATTAAAAGGTTGATTCTGCCAGATATAGGGGGCCAGTATAGGTGCAAACTGGGTCATTATTCTCTCAATATACTTCTGAAGAATCTCTTTGTGTTTTTCGGGGTCCCTAGATTCATCTGGTATCAGGAACAGGTGGTACTCCACAGTGTCTTCCATTGTAGCAAGCTTCATAGTTTTGTCCATTCTTTTTTGAAAACTACATTTAAAGTTTCAAAATATAAACCACATAGAACAATGTAAAAGCAACATGCCATTTCATGAACTCTTCTAAGTGACTCTGTTAACATCGTTTCCTAAAATTTAAATACCCACATACACATCATCATGGATTTGGTCTTCACCATGAATCATCTATAGTAACATTTATTTAACATTATAATAACATTTTATACTTAAAAGTATTATTTTTAAAATGATGTTAAAAGGAAATCTTGATATAATCTGTGAAAGGAAATCCAGTATCACATTCCCAAATGAGTAAGTAGATAATAATAAAATTTTAAATATTTGCCCTTGTATTAGCAGTGGTGTGTGTAACACACTTTGAGAAACACTGCACTGACAATTACTGTCTAAATGCTATCAAAAGTCCCAGTTCTGCTACTAATTAGTTGTGCCACTTTGGGTGCTTCACTTTTTCTGAGGTTTTTTCCTTAATTGTAGAATACAAATCTCTCTTTTACAAACACTGTATGGCATAGGGGAACTCAAAACTACAAAACAATCATGTCCTATCACCTCATTCCCGTGGCTCTTTGTCGATCCTACAACGACCTGTCCTAAATTTGTCACTTTTTCAAGTCTCAGGGGATATACCTCTGATATACTAAGAGGTGTTAGATCGCTCTTTATTTTCTAAGGTTTTTTTGTTTGTTTGATTATTTGTTTTTAACAAATAAGAGTGCCCGGTTTACTACTGCAGTCAGATGATGCTTGGTAAGGCCATCATCCAGGCACTGCACTGGATGGGCCACCGCAACGCAACGATTCCATTCCTTTGCTTACTCAGCCTTCTAACAGACTAGCAAGGAACCTGCGTCTTCTATCCAGACACCTACTCACCATAGTCTTTCTCTAAATCATCATTCTGCTTTTCAACCCAGGAGACAGACAATAATTCTACCCATCCACCCTTTATGCAGAACTTAGAGTAGGAACTGGAAGGGACCTTGAGATCACTCAGGCTTACGCCTGTCAAAATGAGAAAACCGGGAGCACAGAAAGAGAAGCGACCAAGCAGCGGGGCTTGGAATATAGTACTCCTTACTCAGACGAGGCTCCCTTCTCCCATCCGACAAAATGAAGCAAATTCCGCTTACGGTCCTAGGGCCTCTCCCGCACGTCCCAGGTGCGACACCTTTCCTTAGCCGCCTCTCGGACAGCGTAAGCTGGTCAGGAGCCGCTTCCAGCGGCCAAAGCCTAGATTAGGATTTGTTCCGAGGCCTTCTTGGGACCTGAGGCCGTGGAAGCCCTGCGTGAAAGGGTGAAAACCGCTCAGTCCCTGGAACCTTGGGTGTCGTCACTTACACGCGCCGGCGGTAGCATTTGGCGAGTGCCCGGATACCTTCGTCACTTCCGCCCCAGAGAGGAAGCAGGGAGGTCGGAGGCCTGGAGAGGTGGGGACCCCGGGGTGGTGGCGGCCCGGAGTCTAAGCGACGGGGCGAGACGGGGCCGACAGGTGGCAGGAGGGAGCCGGGCCGGAGCCGGAGGGAGGGCCAGGCCCGGAGGCCCCCACCCTGGCGTGCCCGCCCGGGCCGCGGCTGAGGAGGAGGAGAAGGAGGATGATCTCCAGATACACCCGGAAGGCAGTGCCGCAGAGCTTGGAGCTGTGAGTGGACTGACTGCTCGGCCACCCCAAGGCTGAGGCGGGCCGCGGGCGCTCTAGGGACCCTCCTTGACCAGTCCTTTACTTCTTTCTCAGTGAAGGGGAGATCAGTTTTTCTTCGGAATTCTGTCCTCTCAGCCTTGCTGGATGATACCCTTTGTCCTCCATATCCAGCTGACAGCCTGTCACCTGTGCTACCCTGGGACTTGGCCTCTTGTGCTGTAATTCCTGAACTCAGGGACTACGTCTCCTAAAGCATTTATAGTTCCGGCAGTGCTTCAGACCCCATTGTCAATGATACTGACAACTCGAAAAGTCATTAATAGCTGAGCGCTGCAGTGAAGTTGAATACGTCTAGTGCGGGACACTGTGCAAAGAAAGCCGTTTACATGCATTTGCTGACTTCATCCTGCCATATCAGAATATTTTTCACATTCCACAGATAAAGGTCCCAGATGTAAAGATTGTAGCATGCCAGAGATTTCACAGCCAAGAGGTGGTGGAGCTAAGAGGTAAAACCTGGTGTCAATCTGATTCTGAAGCCTGTAGTCATAACCATTACACATACTGCCTCTCCACCTCTGCAATTAAGTATAATAATCCATAAGGATGAGTTTTGCTTGAGACTTTAGGGAACAGATATTTCTGGCTTCACAACCCACCTCCTACCCTGAGTGGAGTGTTGTAATTTAGCAAGTAATGATATTGTCTTACATTTATTAATGTTTTATACTTTCAAAAAGGCTTTCACTTTTTGATCCTTATGACAACTTTGTAACATGGGTATGATTATCTTCAGTCTTTCAGAAAATGAAATTATATCAGAAATGTTATACATTTTAAGATTACATAGCCAATACAGTCAGGAATTGAGCTTGAGTTTTTATCCCCAAATCCCACTTTTTTCCTTTGCTGAGCTATGTAATTTTAGCAACCATACATTTATTAATTAAATATTAACTATACATAGCAATAGCAGGCATGGGTTTCTGACTAGGCTCTTTTTCTTGCCATGTGACTTTTAAGCATATTACTAAACCTCTGATCCTTCATTTCTGTAATATAAGAAGACCTCACCTAAAAGCATATATAAAGTGATGGCATAGAGCTTGACACATAGTAAGTTCTCAGTAAATGGTGTTTTTCTTGCCCTTGACTTGGTACAATAGACAAACAAAGAAAATAAGTCTAAAATCTCTTCTTGCCTTTCAGAAGCTTATTATCTACCAAGACAGTTCCCAAACCCCAGGTTCTCCCCTCCCCCTGCTGCATAGCAGAAGATGAGCAGCCGGCCAGCCAGCGAAGTTTTATCTCTATTTACAGCCATTCCCCAGATCCCCATCACTGACATTACCATGTGAGCTCTGTCTTCTTTCAGATCAGTGGCAACATAAGAGTCTAAAAGGAGCGTGAACCCTACTGTGAACTGCACATGCCAGGGATCTAGGTTGCACTCCTTGTGAGAATCTAATGCCTCATGATCTGAGGTAGAGCTGAGGCAGTGATGCTAGTGCTAGGGAGCATCTGCAAATACAGATTAACATTAGCAGTGACTACACAGAGACCATAATAAATCAGTTGCAGCCGGGCTTGGTGGCTCAGCTTGTAATCCCGTGCCTTTGGGAGGCTGAGGTGAGTGAATTGCCTGAGCCCGCGGGTTCAAGACCCACCCGGGCAACTTGGCAAGACCTCATCTCTACAATAAATCAAAATGAGCCGGGCGTGGCAGCGCGCGCCTGTAGTTCCAGCTACTTGGAAGGCTGAGGCAGAAGGATCGCTGGAGCCCACAGGTTGAGGCTGCAGCGGCCGGGAGCGGCCATTGCACTCCAGTCTGGGTGACAGAGTGAGACTCCAACTCAAAAAAAAAAAAAAAAAAAAAAATCAGTTGCTTGCAGATCTGTATCAAAACCCTATCATTGAATGACAAGTGAGTTGATGTACTTCAGTTGTATAGCTGCATCTGGTGGCAGGCTTTAAGTCAGAATCCAACACTTATTTTAGTCTGTGCATAGCCTACCCTTTATTTTTTTACCACTTCCATCTGTGCCTCTTTTTTTTATGGTGAGTTGTATAATTATTTCATTATATATTACAATGTAATAAAGCGCACAATAAATATTATACACTTGAATTATCCCATAACCATCCCCCCACCCCCATCCGTGGAAAAATTGTCTTCCATGAAACCAGTTCCTGATGCCAAAAAAGTTGGGGACCGCTGTATTAAGTTGGGGACCGCTGAATATCTGTGTGATGGCAATTCAGAAAGTAGACTCTTTAGGAACTAGGAAGAAGAAACAGTCATTTCCCAAAAAAGTAAATGGGGGTTAGCTAAAAATCTGCTTTTATGATTAATTCTGACCATTCAAAGAGTTAAAAAAAAAAAAACTTACATGAAAAAAATGTTAATAGGCACTTATTGGTCTAGAATTATTGACCCAGTGTAGTTATACTACTAGTTCTTGATTGTTGATTTAACACTCCCAATTGATGATTCTCTAGCTGAAATCAGGATGAAGTGAATAATGAAGATAATGAAGACAAAATAGACCTAAATGACAGTAAATTAAAAGCAATTATTTATTATAATGATAATATGCTCTGAAGTAGTAGCTTTAGTTTTTCTCCCTGACAGTTAGAAATTATAAATGTTGAAAAGTTTGGAAAAGAGTGAGTTTCAACATATAGCTTAACATTTTTTAGTGAATAATTTCAAACATAAATGTATAGAGAATAGTATAATGAAATATCACCCTACATTTAGCAGTTATCAAAATTTTAATAGATTTGCTTTATCTATTTTTTTTAAACTCTCTCTGTGAAATAAGAAACACAAGACCGTAGCTACTATCCTTTCACCTCCATAAGCATTACTATGCATCTATAAAAATCATGGACATTTTCTTATTTAATAATTATACTATTACCAAATTTAATAATATTTCCTTGTTATCTAATTGACACATCATAGATTTCTCTGGCACACTAAAATATGTCTTAAGTCTCTATTTCATATTGGAATCCATATTCTGATCCCTTCCAATTCCTCAAAGAACAAGCTTTTGATTGTAGGATCACTGAATGAGAGAAGTACTGATGGCTCTGTACAAATCCATCTCTGTGATTAGAGAAATAATTTAAGGTACAAACTCTACCTGGTTGGGCCCTTAACTTTATATACAAAAATGGTACAGTTCACTAAAATCTCAAACTCTTCATTTCTTTGAGAGCCAGACTACTAGGATTTGAATCCTGGCTCCATCATTTACTAATTATATGATCTTACGCAGGTTACTTAATTCTGTGCCTCAGTTTCCTTTCCTGTGAAATAAGGGTATTAGAGATTTATGATATACATTTGCATATGAAAGAACCTGAGAAGATTTCTTGTAAAGAAACTTGTGTAACTTGGTTTAACCTATCATGTTTCCTAAATTTATTTGACTACAGAATTTTGTGGGGAAGGAAAGTCATAGTAGATGATTAGGACTGTAACACATAATAATTGATTCCATGGCATATTTCAGTACACATGTTGAACTAGCTAGAGCAGCAATATTTGGTAGAAATATGATATAAGCCACATATGTAATTTTCAATATTCAAGTGGTCATATAAAAGAAAAGTAGAATTATTTATGTATTTAATTATTTTGAGGCAAGGGTCTCACTCTGTTTCCCAGGCTAGAATGCAGTGGCATGATCATAGCTCACTACAGCCTTGAATTCCTAGGCTCAAGCAATCCTCCTATCTCAGCCTGCTGAGTAGCTAGGATTACAGGTCTGTGCCACCACAACCAACCAATCTTTTTTTTTTTGTAGAGATGGGTCTCACTATGTTGCCCAGGCTGGTCTCGAACTCCTGGCCTCAAGCAATTCTCCTGCCTTGGCCTTCCAAAGTGCCTTGATTATAGGTGTGAGCTACCATGCCATCTGAAATTACTATTCTTTACCTTTTTATTTTGAAATAATTATAGTCTCACTGGAAATTGTAAAAATAGTACACAGAGTTCCATGAACTCTTCACCCAGCTTCCCCCAATGATAACACTTAGGTAATTGTAGTTAATTTCAAAACCACAAAGCAGACACTGGTACAATACTATTAACTAGGCTATAGACCTTATTCTGTTTTCACCAGTTTCTTTTTTTTTTTTTTTTTTTTTGAGTTGGAGTCTCACTCTGTTACCCAGACTGGAGTGCAGTGGCATGGTCACAGCCACCACAGCCTTGACCTGCTGAGCTCAGGTGACTCTTCTGTTTCAGCCTTCCAAGTAGCTGGAACCAGAGGTGTATGCCACCATGCCCAGCTTTTTTATTTATTTATTGTAGAGACGAGGTCTTGCCTCGTTGTGCAGGCTGGTCTCGAACTTGTGGTCTTAGGCAATCCTCCTGCTCCACCTCCCAAAGTGCTGGGTTTACAGCCATGAGCCACTGCGCCAGCTGTTTTCACCAGTTTCTATATCTATTCCTCTATGTGTGTATGTGTGTACACAGTTCTGTGCAGTTTGTCCCATTTATAGATTGGTGTAACCATTACAGCAATCAATATAGACAATTGCTTCATTACCACCAAGGAACTTCTTCATGTATCCCTTTACAGTTATATCCATTCTTATCCCTTTACAGTTATATCTACTCTTATACCTGGCAACCACTAATATATTCTCCACCTCTATGGTTTTGTTATTTGTGAGTGTTTTATAAATGGACTCATATACAATTGACTCTTGAACAGTGCAAGGGCTAGGAGTACCAACCCCCTGCACAGTTGAAAATCCATGTATAACTTCTGACTCCCCCAAAACTTAACTACTGATAATCTACTGTTGATCAGAAGCCTTAATAAAGTTGACTAATACATACGTAAAATCATATTTACATGTTTTATGCATTCATGACATCCCTTTTTATTATTATTATTATTTTTTGATATTACTAGGTTACATGGCTCATGTGAACTTTTTCAAATTGTTGCAAATCATCAAAAAAATTTCCAATGTATTTATTGAAAAAAATTTATGACCGGGCATGACGGCTCAAGCCTGTAATCCCAGCACTTTGGGAGGCCAAGGCAAGAGGATTGCCTGAGCCCAGGGGTTCAAGACCAGCCTGGGCAACTTGGTGAGACCTTGTCTCTATACTATATATATAAATTAGCTGGGCATGGTAGCGCGCACCTGTAGTTGCGGCTACTTGGAAGGCTGAGGCAGAAGAATCACCTGAGCTCAGTGGCCACCCCAGGTCGACGCTGGGGTGACCATGCACATGCCACTGCACTCCAGCCTGGGCGACAGAATGAGATTTTGACTAAAAAAAAAAAATTGTGTATAGGTAGGTCTACCATAGTTCAAACCTGTGTTGTTCAAGGGTCAACTGTAATATGTAACCTTTTTCAATTGACTTTGGCTTCTTTCAGTAAGCCTTGTGCTTTTGAGATCCATCCAGGTTGTTGCATGTATCAGTAGTTCATTTCTTTCTAATTGCTGAATAATACTCCATTGTGGCTATATCAGAGTTTAACCATTCACACAAAGACAAACATTTTAGTTGTTTTCAGTTCTTTTTCAATTATAAATGAAGTAGCTATGAACATCTGTGTACAGATTTTTATATGGACATAAGTTTTCATTTTTCTAGGCTCAGTGCCCAAGAATGTAACTGCTAGGTCTTTGGGTAAATATATATGTTTAGTTTTATTAGAAACTGTCAAACTATTCCAGAGTGGCTGTACCATTCTACACTGCCACCAGCAGTGTATGAGACGTCCAGTTTCTTTATATCCTTGTCTATATTTGGTGCTATCTCTCTTTTTTATTTTAACTGTTCTAATAGATGTCTTACTGTATTTTCAGTGAAATTAATTTTAAGAAGATATTTAACCCAGTATATCCAAAATATAATCATTTCAATATGTAAAGATAATATAATTAATGAGATATTGCATTCTTGTTGTACTAAGACTTTGAAATTAAAATACAATTAGTTCCAACTAGCCACATTTTAACTGTCCGTGGCTAGTGGCTACCATATAGGACAGTGCAGTTCCAGAGCATCAGGAAGTAGGTGACTAAATTCTGGATCAAGTTACTGTAAAGCATATATTTTTTCGTTATAGGCGATATAACTTTGTTTTATTTTTCACAGGAAAGAAATAACAAAACATGCTCTTAATCATCATCCCCTTCCAGAGAAGCTAGATGAAATTTCCTCTACCAACGACAGCCATGAAAAAGATACGAGTTCCCAAAGGTAATAACATAAAATGTACTTGTTTGCTTATTGCCCTTGGCAAAGGTAGCCAGGTACAGTGGCTCACGCCTATAATCCCAGCACTTTGAGTGTCCAAGGTGAGAGGATTACCTGAGTCCACGGGTTCCAGACCAACCTGGGCAACTTGGTGAGACCTCATCTCTACAATAAATCAAAAAATAGCTGGGTGTAGTAGTACATGCTTGTAGTTCCAGCTACTTGGAAGCCTGAGGCTGAAGGATCACCTGAGCCCAGCAGGTTAAGGCTGCAGCGGCCATGAGCATGCTACTGCACTCCAGCCTGGACAACAGAGTGAGACTCCAACTCAGGAAGAAAAAAAATGAAGAAGAAAATGGCAAAGGTTTTGTTTCTTGGCTTAGGATCGGTATCAAGCCTTGGGCTAATGAAATAAAACAAGAATTTTTTATCACGTTTTCAAGTACCATTCAGTTTTCATTCTGAAACAGCTAATGACAACATCATCATACTTATTTTCATAACCTTTGAGAAATAGTGTTATAAAGTGACTCATAAAATGGGTTCAGGAGGAGTCTGACATCTGATTTCTAAACCTGGTCCTCCCGCTTATTACCTGAGTAACAATGGGCAAGATACTTATGTGATAACTGTATCTCTTATGGGGTGTTGTGAATATTAATGAGACAAGGTTTGTAAAACTTGGCACAGTGCTAGCATATAGTAAATGTTGAGTAAATATTAGCTGCAGTCATAATTTTAAGGAATAGGACATGTAGACAAACAGGTGCCAAAAGAAAAAAAATAGAACAGAGGAGGCTATTCTTTTGTCTCTCAGAACTTTAAAGAGGGTTCTGAGAAGCAACATGTTATAGAAAAAGTACATAGTCACAAAAGTATATAGTTCCATAAGGCCTAGGAATGAAATCCCAGATTCTTTGCTTTTTAAATGAAGTTAATGGAGTTCTACATTACCAGGTTGTTGTGAAGAGAAAATGAGATTCATATCTATAAAGGTGCTTGGTTAACTGCAAAAGTGCCATACAAATTGAGAAGTTGGAATACAACTTTTTTTTAGAGACAGGTCTTGCTGTGTCTCCTAGGGTGGAAGGCAGTGGCATGATTGCAACTACTGCCTCCAATTCCTGGACTCCAGTGATCAGCTACTACTATTAACATTTCTGAAATGTCTTTAGTTGTCAAGAGTATATGCTATAGGCAGGATATTAAAGTACTCATTGTAAACTAAGACTAGAATTATTTGGACTAGCTGCCATCAATCCTATAGGAACTAGGTAGGACTTTTCCATGATGCTTGCATTTCAAGTTCTTCATTTATTTTTGCTTTCGTGAATGTATTTGTACATATGCTTATCACCTGGTAAGTTGCTGAGGAGTTAGTGCCTCAGAATCTTAAGGAAATATAAAAATTTTTCTGTTTTCTCTCTTCCTCCCATATTGTGTATTTAGTGAGTCTGATATCACACGAGAATCACCTTTTACATCAGCTGACACTGGGGATTCAAGATCTGCTTTTCCGAGTTATACAGGCACAGGGATTTCTACTGAAGACAGTTCGGACATCTCCTGGGGATATGGTGTGAGTTGTATGTTACCAGCCTGATGGAGTGCTTCGGAAACTATTCTGGGAATTAGGTTTTGTCAGTAGGTTTCACTCCTTCACTCACCTGCATTGTTTCTTTACATTTTAATACTTACATTTTCCACGTTATGATAGTTGTAAAGAATCATCAATCCTTGCCTCGTCTCAGTATTTACTTTGTTTTATGGATATGGTAGTTGAGCCTTAGAGATGGTTAGTGTTCAACTTAAACAGTTGTAGATTTGTATGGATCTTAGCTCTGGATGTATTCCTTTTGCCATCCATTTGTGCATCTCCAACACAAATGTTACCTTGTTTAAAATATTTAAAATATTTTTGCAAGTTTATTATTAAGCCATTCTAGACTGGGAAGCTGTTTATGATATATTGTTAAATGAAACAATCAGGTTAAAAATAATATGTATAGTGTCATTCTAATTTTGTTTTATATATATTTTTGCTTATATGTATATTAGAAAAAAGGACTAATGATATTTACCCAAAATATTATTCAGTTATTATTAATTAGGTGAGGAAATAATAAGTGATTTTTACTTTTTATTTATTTTTGACTATCTCTCATTATAAAATATTATTTTTAAAAGACCAACAACCAGTAATCCCAGCACTTGGGGATGCCAAGGCAGGAGGACCACTCGAGGCCAGGAGTTCAAGGCTAGCTTGGGTAACATAGTGAGACTCCAACTCTACAAAGAGTTTTTTTAAAAAATGAGCCAGGCATGGCTGTGCATGTTCATAGGCCTAACTACTTGGGAGACTGAGGTGGGAGACTCACTTGAGCTCAGGGGTTCAAGGCTGCAGAATTTGAGGCTGCAATGAGCTGACTGTGTCGCTGCACTCTAGCCTGGGCAACAGAACAAGACCCCATCTCTAAAACAAATCTTTTTTTAAAAAGATCTACAATGTTAAAAGAAATTTAAAAAACAAGTTTTATGCATAATTTTATCACTCTGATACTACATGTATAGGTATTTTTATTTATTTATCTTTTTCAATTCATATTTAATTAGGCCTAGTTATAATCATTGTGTACATATAATACTGTGCTTTTACTTAGTTCTATTTTATAAGCACTTTTCTACAATTTTAACTTTATACATTTTTACAAAATGCCTGCCAATTATTAAAGTCTATTATTACCATGAATTATTTTCCAGTCTTTTTTTTTTTCTTTTGAGTCAGGGTCTCACTCTGCCACCCAGCTCACTGCAGCCTTGATCTCCTGGGCTCAGGCAATCCTTCCGCCTTAGCCTCCCAAGTAGCTGGGACTACAGACACACACTGCCATGCCTGGCTAATTTTTTTTTTTTTTTTCTAGAGATGAGGTCTTGCTATGTTATCCATGCTGGCCTCAAACTCCTGACATTAAGTGATTCTCCCACTTTTGGCCTCCCAAAATGCTGGGATTACAGATGTGAGCCACCGTACCTGGCCTCATCATTTTTTAATGCCTATGTAATTCCTTACATAGTTGTATACACGTACATACTATTTTGTGGTCTGTTTTATTCATTTACCATTATTTCATATAGACATTTTTTACTATATCCATACCTGTCAATCTGAATAGCCATATAATATTTCCTTGTGTTAATATAATTGGACCTTTCCTTTTTATCTGATACTTGAGTTTTCAGGGTTTTTTTAATTCATTCAACAAATATTTATTGAGCACATTAGTTGTCACTATATTGGGCCCTGGGCATATGGGGTAAGTGAGACTTACATGATTTAATAGTCTAATGAGGAAGACTGACAAAAGCAAATAAAACACAAAAGATGGTACGTGCTCTAAGGAAGATGATGAGGACTGAAATGAACACTGTGAGAGGGATTCACTTTAAATATGGCTATTAGTTAGGGTAGATCTCAAGACTGAAGAGCCAGCCATTTGAAGAGTGAGGAGCAGAGCTTTCCAAACAGGATATCAGAAGCATATGCAAAAGCCCCAAGGAGGAGAAGAGCTTCATGTTTCTAAGGGACGGTGTTTGGTGTGTTCTTGGAACTAAAAAAAAAAAATGTCAGGTTGGTTGGAGGATGGTGAACCAGGAGGAGAAAAGCACAAAAAAGACCAGCACTAGATCATGTAGCTCCTTTCAAACCACAGTAAAGAATTTAAATTTTATTCTAAGATAATTAATTAATTAATTTGATGCCGCAGGCTGCCCTTGGTGGCACATACCTGCAATCCCAGCACTTTGGGAGACTGAAGTAGGAGGATCTCTTGAGCCAAGGAGTTCAAGACCAGCCTGGGCAACATAGCAAGACCACGTCTCTATTAAAAACAGAAACAAAAACAAGAAAAACCTATCCTAATTTGATGCTTTATCAGGTTGATTTAGTGTACTGACTATATTTCTATTAGTTCTCACTATATTGTGATTAGTATTTCTTCATAAGTCATAAATGTCATATGGATGTTTCCCGTTCCCTTGCTTTCCTTTTGGTATTTATTGTTTGACATTTTAAAAAAGATTCATATATAACATCTCATTTTTTATCTTCATTTCCTCACTAGTTAGAATTTTCTCTTTAGAAAAACAGAATGTTATAATATTATTTTTCATGACTTTTTAACAGAATTTTATGTGTTTAGCTTTTAAGTCACCTAGACTTTTAAAACAGTATATGGTATCAAGTATGAATTAAGTTCTTATGCTATTGAAACTATTTTGTTTAAAAACATTTTTCTGTATTTGCCTTATTGTCATGTAGTTTCATGATATTTTAAAAATTTTCAGGGTAAATCTGCCAGTGATCATTAAACAACATATATTATTTAGTATTTGTGTCTACCTTACTATTTTGCATAAATTTTATTTTCACTTGTATTAAATTTTATAGCCAGCGCAGTGACTCATGCCTATAAATCCCAGCACTTTGGTAGGCTGAGACAAGAGGATTACCCGAGTCCAGGTGTTCAAGACAAGCCTGGGAAACTTGGCAAGACCTCATCTCCACAATAAATTAAAAAATTAGCTAGGTGTGGTGGTGTGCGCCTGGGGTTTCAGCTACTTGGAAAGCTGAGGCAAAAGGATCCCTGAGCCCAGCAGGTTGAGGCTGTGGTGGCCGTGAGCGTACCACTGCGCTCCGGCTGGGGTGACAGAATGAGATCCTACTAAAAAATATATATGTATATATTTATGAAATATTCATCAAGGATTAAATCAGCATTATATTATACCCTTATCTTAAATTAGGAAAAGTGCAGAGAGAACTAAAATTTATTGTGTACTTAGTAGATGCCAGGTGCTGTTCTAAGCACTTTATGTACACGTTTTAATCATTTGTCATCTTAGCTGAACTTAGAATTCTAGTCTTCAGCCTGGGCGTGGTGGCTCATGCCTGTAATCCTAGCACTTATGGAGACAGAGGTGAGAGGACTGCCTGAGCCCAGGGGTTCGAGACCAGCCTGAGCAACATGGTGAGACCTTGTCTCTACAATAAATCAAAAAATTACCTGAGCATGGTGGCGAGCTCCTGTAGTTCCAGCTGCATGAGGCTCAGGTGGAAGGATTGCCTGAGCCCAGCAAGTTGAGGCTGTAGTGACTGTGAGCATGCCACTGCACTCCTGCCTGGGTGACAGACTGAGACTCTGGAATATAACCTTCATTTCATTCAGATCTTACTTTAGTCTTCATTATCAATTTGTTATTTACTTTACAAATCTCTTATTGTAAGTTAATAGGTGTTAAAATTGAATGTTTTCGTTATAAATTTTACTTATTTTTGAAATTAGTGTTTTTGAGCTATTGTTGGTAAACAGGAATATAGTTCCTCTTCAATTTCATTAGTGGCATACTAGTTTGCTAAATATATTTATTATTTATAATCATTCTTGGGTTTATAATCTTAGGCTTACTTCTTTTAAAGTACTATTTTAAATTCAAAGTTAATATGATGGTGTGGAAGAACTCTTTCCTTCTTTATTCTTTTTTTTTTTGAGTTGGAGTCTCACTCTGTTACCCAGACTGGAGTGCAGTGGCCGCTCCCGGCCACCGCAGCCTCGACCTGCTGGGCTCCGGCGATCCTTCCGCCTCAGCCTTCCAAGTAGCTGGAACTACAGGCGCACGCTACCACGCCCGGCTAATTTTTTGATTTATTGTAGAGATGAGGTCTTGCCAAGTTGCCCAGGCGGGTCTCGAACCTGTGGGTTCAGGCAATCCACTCATCTCAGCCTCCCAAAGCACTGGGATTACAGGCTGAGCCACCGAGCCCGACTTCCTTCTTTATTCTAATTACATCTAATATTTAAAATTTTACAGCCAAAAGTAAAAATAACCAGTCCAATTCTGTTCTTATTTTTATGTACTTTGGGTTGATTTTCTTAAAAAATAATCACTTAAAATTCATTTATATTCTATAGATACAAAGATGGACCCATATGTGCAAATGTATTAATATAATTTTAAAATATATAATTAATATCAGTAAAATAAAGAAAAAATGATAAAACCAACAGATGCTGATAAAGTATTTGATAAAATTTAAATACTATTCTTTGTCAAAATTCTCAGTAAGGTAGGAGAAAGAAACCCTTGAAACTTGGCAAAGACTATCAGTTGAATAGCAAATATCCACTTAAGCTGCAAAGTACTAAAACTTTTTCAGTTAAAAAAAAGAACCAAGCTGGGCTCGGTGGCTCAGCCTGTAATCCCACACCTTGGGAGGCTGAGGTGAGTGAATTGCCTGAGCCCGCGGGTTCGAGACCCGCCTGGGCAACTTGGCGAGACCTCATCTCTGCAATAAAAAAAAAAATTAGCCAGGCGTGGTAGCGCACGCCTGTAGTTCCAGCTACTTGGAAGGCTGAGGCGGAAGGATCAGTGGAGCCCAGCAGGTCGAGGCTACGGTGGCCGGGAGCGGCCACTGCACTCCAGTCTGGGCGACAGAGTGACTCCAACTCAAAAAAAAAAAAAGAACCAGCCAGGCATATGGCTCACACTTGTAATCCCAGCACTTTGGGAGGCCAAGGTGAAAGGATTGCCTGAGCTCAGGAGTTCGTTAGAGACCTGCCTGGGCAACATGGTGAGACCTTGTCTTTACAATAAATCAAAAAGTAGCCAGGCTACAGTAACCATGATGAGCCTGGGCACAGAATGAGACTGACTCAAAAAAAAAACAAAAAAAAACCAGACAGGAATTTTTAATTAACCAATTTAATGGATTCCTTTGCTAACTTCGTACATTTTAATTATTTTATTTGACATAAAAGTTTTTATTATGCTCTGTTCAGTGCCATTTTTTTTTTTTTTGGAGTCTCACTCTGTCGCCCAGGCTGGAGTGCAGTGGCACACTCACAGCTACTGCAGCCACCACCTGCTGTGCTCAGATGATCCTTCCATCTCAGCCTTTCAAGTAACTGGAACTATAGGTACATGCCACCACGCCCAACTAATTTTTTGATTTATTGTAGAGATGAGGTCTCACCAAGTTGCTCAGGCTGGTCTTGAACCCATGGGCTCGGGCAATCCTTCTATCTCGGCCTCCCAAAGTGCTAGGATTATAGGCATGAACTACCGTGCCGGCCCACACTTAATATATTTTTAAGAATATCCATATTATAAAAAATGTATTTGTTCTTTGTTGGTTGTAGAGTAATTGCTATTACAAAAAAATGCAGCATTTTAACCTTATACATTTCTTTTTTGAGTCGGAATCTCAATCTGTTGCCCAGGCTGGAGGTCAGTGGCATGCTCAAAGGCACCACAACTTCGAACTGCTGGGCACAGGCAATCCTTCCACCTCAGCTTTCCAAGTAGTTGAACTATAGGCATGCACCACCACACCTGGCTAATTTTTTTATTTATTGCAGAGACAGGGTCTCACCAAATTGCTCAGGCTGGTCTTGAACCTCTGGACTCAGGCAATCCTCCCACTTCTGCCTCCCAAAGTGCTGGGATTACAGGTGTGAGCCACTGCACTTGGCTGCACATGTATTATTTTACATAAATGTGAATATATCTGAGTATAAATTTCTAGAGGTGGACCTGCTGGCCAAGAGATACCATACTTTTGTAATTTTGGAAGCTGTTGCCAAACTGACCTCTGTAGAAGTTATTCCATTCTGCACATTCCACCAGGAATGTACAAAAGGGCTTGTTTCTTACACACTTGGCCCAAACAGTGAATTTTCATAGTTTTTCAGCTTTGCCAGTTTTTTTTTTTTTTAATGAGATGCAGTAGAGTTGATTAGGAAAAAACTTATACAGAAAACTGTGTAAGTATTAAGAGAATGTGTATGTGTTTGAGAATAATACCCAGATTAACTCTAAGTACCTTAGGCTTTGCAGGCTTTATCAAGGACCCTTAACTCTTGTTACTGCAGTGAGAATGCAGCCATAGACAATATGCAAATAAGTGTGGGTGACTGTATTCCAGTAAAACTTTATTTATAAGACAGGCAGTAGGCTGAATTTATCTCACTGGCCATAGTTGCTGACCCATGTTCTAGACACTTATAACTTAGAGATTTACATACTTATATTAATATCACTCTGTCAATATAGTTTTAGACATTTACCCAGCTGAAAATTATACTCCTATTTTCCTACCTGTTACAAGTAAGAGAAGCTAATGAATTTTATATAGAAGTCAGGAGATGGGACTTTCTAGAATGCTATTTTTTTCCCATTTATCCCCTTTCTCCTAATTCCTGCCGAGAACATAGAACTAGGACTAAAGATACAGCAGCCATCCTGGACCATGAAGCATCACTGAGGATGGAAACAAAAGAAGAAACTGGGTCTTTGATATCCATAGAGCCATCAAATCAACTTTGTAATGTGTATCCCTAGACTTACTTTTTTTTTTTTGAGTTGGAGTCTCACTCTGTCACCCAGGCTGGAGTGCAGTGGCAAACTCACATTCACCCCAGCGTCGACCTGCTGGGCTGAGGCGATATTACTAGGTTATATGAAAACTCTGATTGACTGGGCTCGGTGGCTCAGCCTGTAATCCCACGCTTTGGGAGGCCAAAGTGAGTGAATTGCCTGAACCCGTGGGTTCAAGATCCCCCTGGGCAACTTGGCGAGATCTCATCTCTACAACATTAAAAAAATTAGCCGGGCCTGGTAGCGCGCGCCTGTAGTTCCAGCTACTTGGAAGGCTGAGGCGGAAGGATCGCCGGAGCCCAGCAGTTCGAGGCTGCGGTGGCCGGGAGCATCCACTGTCTGGGCGACTGAGTGAGACTCCAACTCAAAAAAAGAAAGAAAAAAAAAAGAAAAAGAAAACTCTATGTTTAACTTTTTAAAGAATAGATTTCGTTTTTGTTTGTTTGTCACCCAGGCTAGAGTGCAGTGGCACAATTACAGCTCACCAAAACCTAGAACTTCTGGGCTCAAACAATCCTCCTGTCTTAGCCTCCTGAGTAGCTGGGGTTAGAGGAGTGCGCTACTGAGGCTATTTTTTTTAAGAGATGGCGGGGCGGGGTGGTCTCACTTTATTTCCTACACTGGTTTAGAACTCCTGGCCTCAAGCAATCCCTCCCCAACCTCAGCCTCCCAAATTGCTGGGATTATGAGCGTGAGCCACTGCACCTGGTCTTCTGACTGTTCTTAAAGGATGAATTACAGGAACAAGGATATCACAGATTGTCAAGTGAAAGATGCAGAATTCAAAGTAATATATACAGGGTTATCTGTTTACCTTTTGCTATAAAAACATAATGGAATCAAGCAACTATACTAAAATTAGCTATTTAACTGGTGGAATTATTGATAATTTTTATTTTTTTCTTAGTACTTTTCTATATTTTCAAAATATTTTCAATAAGCAAAGTATTTATATAACAAGGAAAACATTACTTTTTTTTTGAGTCAAGGTCTCACTATGTTGCCCTGGCTAAAGTGCAGTGGCATGATGACAACTCATCACAGTCTCCAATTCCTAGGCTCAAGCAGACCTCCTGTATCAGCCTCCCAAATAGCTGGGACTAGAAGTGCATACCACCACACCTGGCTAACTCTTTTTTTTTTTTTTTGTAGAGGTTGCTCAGGCTGGTCCCAAACTCCTGGTCTCAAGCAATCCTTCTGTCTCTGCTTCCGAAAGTGCTGAGATTACAGGCTGGGAAAAATGTTGCTTAAAAAAAAAAAAAGATATTTCTCTTTTTTTAAGGCTAGTCAAGTGAAACAATGGAGTGTAAAAGGAACAAAGAAATATGTAACTGGTTGTGATCAATGAGTTGTAAACACCACTACATTTAGACCAGCCTAAAAAATAGAAATTTATGTAAATCTTCTTTAAATAGGAATAGAGAAGACATTGGGAAAATTCTGAGATATGAAAACGCACTCATTTAACTTTTCTTTCATGGAAACACAACAGTATTTAAAATGGACTAAATATTTAAAACAAAACAAAATCACATTGCTTTTAGTCTTTGTAATTTGTAACAGGGATTGAAGCTCACATAAATGTTTTGGGGCATATTTTCTTCTAGGAACTTGATCAAAATGCCACTGAAAAAGTTGAGGCAATGTTCACAGCCATTGATGAGCTCTTGTACGAGCAGAAGTTGAGTGTGCATACAGAGAGTCTACAAGAAGAGTGCCAACAGTGGACAGCTAGCTTTCCTCACCTCAGGTATTAAAACCCTATAGTTGACTTTATTCATGGGTAATACTAAAATTTTTCAAAAGCAGCAAATTGGGCAACCCCTTCGGGCTTTTCTGTCCTCTCAATAAATCCTGCTTTCTTAAAAAAAAAAAAGCAGCAAATTAAAAAAAAACAAAACTTGTATTCTAAAATCTTTAAGGGCATAATTTTAATGAATATAAATAAGGCTGTGTGGTATAAAGCCTTAGCTAAGAGAAGATTCAAGTTGGTAGAAGTTTCTTAGCATTTCCATAACTAACAATAAGTCATCCCAATCAGGTAAAATAATTTATACCAGTAACTGAGGTCTGGGTATCATGGTTGTCCACAGAGACTTTTTTTTTAATAAAATGGTCAGAAAATTTATCTGTTTATACTGTTGTTTACAATTAACTTCTTGCCTATTCTTGAAAATAGATAAAGGCTGTTCATGAGCTTCCTCAGAGATTACAATAGTACCACTTACTGTACATACTTGAAGTTCATAAAGCTTCATGTTTTTAAGAATATAATTCAGAGCCGGGCTTGGTGGCTCAGCCTGTAATCCCGTGCTTTGGGAAGCTGAGGTGAGTGGATTGCCTGAGCCCACAGGTTCGAGACCCACCTGTGCAATTTGGTGAGACCTCATCTCTACAATGAATCAAAAAATTAGCCAGGTGTGGTAGTGCACGCCTGTAGTTCAGCTACTTGGAAGGCTGAGGCGGAAGGATTGCCGAAGCCCAGCAGGTCGAAGCTGAGGTGGCCAGGAGCGTGCCACTGCACTCCAGTCTGGGCGGCAGAGTGAGACCAACTCAAAAAAAAAAAAAAAAGAAAAAATATAATTCGCACCAGGCATAGTGGCTTAAACCTGAAATCCTAGCACTTTAGGAGGCCGGGGTAAGAGGATTGCTTTAGCTTGTGGATTCAAGACCAGCCTGGGCAACAAGGTAAGACCTTGTCTCTACAATAAATCAAAAAATTAGCTGGGCATGATAGGACACGCCTATAGTTCCAGCTGCTTGGAAGGCTGAGGCAGAAAGATCACTGGAACCTAGCAGGTCGACACTGGGATGGCTGTGAGCGTGCCACTGCACCCCAGCCTGGGCGACAGAGTGAGCCTCCAACTCAAAAAAAATAATAATTCAAAGTTTTTACTAACTTGACTGATACTTCATTTCACTTTGGCTGATTTAATGAGGATTATTATAGACGTTGAAGTGCAAATTATAAATGCTTGTTCAGTTTCCTTGGATGTTTTCTTTTTAAGCCCCTGGGCTACAGTTTTATCTTTTCCATCTTCATTCTATGGAAGAGAGATATACCTCTAATAAGGCTCTAGAATCATGTTTCCTCTCAATAATCATTCTTAGTCATTATCAAACTAAGTGTGTACTGGATTTCTATGTAGAGCTATTAAATTTGTTCCAAAAATATTTAGATTTTGTATGTATGCCAGGTGAAGATGCTTAATTGTGTCTGTCTCTTTGTTTTGAAGGATTCTGGGTAGGCAGATAATCCCTCCAAGTGAAGGTTATGAATTGTATCCGAGATCCCCTTCTGCTGTTTCAACTTCACATGAAGCAATCTTGCCTCAAGAAAGAGATTGTACTATGTAAGTATTCTATTATATAAATATTTCGGTGTCCTAATATGCAAGTATTATATCCTACCAGTTGTTCTAAGGGATTAAAATACTTCATTCTGCTTATTGGTATTTAATAAAACAGCAAATTCTGTAATATTGTCCATAGTCTTTGTAAATATTAAAATTTTGTTATGTAATTTTTTGGTTAAAATAGTAAGACGTCTCCTGGAGTATATTGATCTGTTTTCTGTTGCTTGTAACAGAATACCTAAAACTGGGTAATTTATAAAGAAGATGAATTTCTTTCTTTTTCTTTTTTTTTTTTGTGTTGGAGTTTCACTCTGTCACCCAGACTGGAGTGCAGTGGCCGCTCCCAGCCACTGCAGCCTCAACCTGGTGGGCTCCGACGATCCTTCCGCCTCAGCCTTCCAAGTAGCTGGAATTACAGGCGCGTGCTACCACACCCAGCTAATTTTTGATTTATTGTAGAGATGTGGTCTCGCCAAGTTGCCCAGGCGGGTCTCGAACCCACGGGTTCAGGCAGTCCACTCACCACAGCCTCCCAAAGGCGTGGGTTTACAGGCTGAGCCACCGAGCCTGGCTGAATTTATTTCGTACAGTTCTGGAGACGAAGGTGGAGGGACAGCATCTGGTGAAGGCCTTCTTGCTGGTGGGGATTCTCTGCAGAGTCCTGAAGCAGTGCAAGGACTCACATGGCAAGGAGGCTATGTATGCTAACATGCTAACTCAAGTCTCTCTCGTCTTCTTATAAAGCCACCAGTTCCCCTCCCATGATAACCCATTACTCCATTAACCCATTAACCTATTAATCCATAAATGAGGGTAGAGCTCTCATTCATGATCCAGTCACCTCTTAAAGGCCTCACCTCTCAATACTGCCAAACTGGGGATTAAATTTCAACATGAGTTTTAGAGAAGACAAATATTCAAACCATAGCATGGAGTTTAAGGATATTCTTGGAAGTCCTAGCCAAAGCAATCAGGCAAGAGAAAGAAATAAAGGGTATCCAAGTTGGAAAATAAGAAATCAAATAATCTCTGTTTGCTGATATCTTTTTTTTTTTTTTGAGTTGGAGTCTCACTCTGACGCCCAGACTGGAGGGTAGTGGCTGCTCTCGGCCACCGCAGCCTTGACCTGCTGGACTCTGGCAATCCTTCCACCTCAGCCTTCCAGGTAGCCGTAACTACAGACGTGCACTACCACGCCCAGCTAGTTTTTGATTTATTGTAGAGTTGAGGTCTCCCCAAGTTGCCCAGGCGGGTCTCGAACCCGCAGGCTCAGGCAATCCACTCACCTCAGCCTTCCAAAGGTGCAGGATTACAGGCTGAGCCACCGAGCCCGGCTTGCTGATATCTTATACTTAGAAAACCCTAAAGCCTCCTTTAAAAGATTCCTGGACTTGATAAAGTCTCAGATTATAAAATTGACACATACAAATCAGTAGCATTGCTACATACCAATAATGACTAAGCTGAGAATCAGATCAAGAAATCAATCTCAAAAGCTGCCAAAAAAATAAAATACCTAGGAATATATCTAAGCAAGGAGGTAAAAGATTTCTATAAGGAGAACTACCAAACACTGATGAAAGAAATCATAGAGGACACAACCAAATGGAAAAATATTCCATGCTAAAGGATTGGGAGAATCAACATTGTTAAAATGACCATACTACCCAAAGTAATCTACAGATTCAATGCATCCCTGTCAAACTGCCAATGTCATTTTTCACGGAATTAGAAGAAAACAATCCTAAAAGTCATAAGGAACCATAAAAGACCCCGAATAAGTAAGGCAATCCTAAGCAAAAAGAAAAAACTAAGGGCATTGCATTACCCATCTTCAAATTATACTACAAGCCTTTACTAACCAAAACGCATGGGATACTGATACAAGGGCAGACACATGGACCAATGGAAAAGAATACAGAATTGAGAAATAAACCCAGATACTTACAGCCAACTGATTTTTGACAAAGCAGACAAAAACATACACTGGAAAAAGGACACCCTATTCAACAAATGGTGCTGGGAAAATTGGATCTCTATCTCTAACCATATACAAAAATTAACTCAAGATGGGCTAAAGACTTAAATGTCAGACCTGAAACCATAAAAATCCTAGAAGAAAACAGGGAACTCTTCTGGACATTGGTGTAGACAAAGAACTTATGGCTAAGACCCCAAAAGGAAATGCAACAAAAATAAAAATAAATAAGTGGAACTTAAACGAAAACCTTCTGAACAGCAAAAGAAGTAGTCAAATAGGCAACCTACAAAATAGGAGAAAATATTCACAAACTATACATCTGACAAAAGCCTAATCTTGAGAATCTGCAAAGAACTCAAATTAGCAAGAAAAAAGTAAATAACCCCATTAAAAAGTGGGCAAATGCCAGGCACAGTGGCTCATGCCTATAATCCCAGAACTTTGGGAGGATGAGGTGAGAGGATTGCCTGAGCCCACGAGTTTGAGAACAGCCTGGGCAACTTGGTGAGACCTTGTCTCTACAATAAATCAAAAAATTAGCTGGAATGGTGGTTCATGCCTATAGTTCCAGCTACTTGGAAGGTTGAGGCAGAAGGATCACCTGAGCCCAGTGCATCGAGGCTGTGGTGGCAGTGAGCATGCCACTGAACTCCAGCCTGGGCCACAGAGTAAGACTCCAATGCAAAAAAAAAAGTGGGCCAGGCTCGGTGGCTCAACCTGTAATCCCAGCACTTTGGGAGGCCAAGGTGAGTGGATTCTCTGAGCCCGTGGGTTCAAGACCCACCCGAGCAACCTGGCGAGACCTCATCTCTATGATAAATAAAAAATTATCCAGCGTGGTAGTGTGTGCCTATAGTTCCAGCTACTTGGAAAGCTGAGGTAGAGGGATCACTGGAGCCCAGCAGGTTGAGAATGCGGTGACGAGGAGTGTACCACTGCACTCCAGTCTGGTCAACAGAGTGAGACTCCAACTCAAAAAAAGTAGGCAAATGACAGACACCTCTCAAAAGAAGATATACAAATGGCCAAACAAACGAAAAAATGCTCAACATCACTAATTATCAGAGAAATGCAAATTAAAACCACAATGAGATATACCACCTTACACCAGTCAGAAAAAAAATAGATGCTGGCACAGAAATTGTGAAAAAAACAGTAGATCCTGGCACAGAAAAAAACAGTAGATGCTGGCACAGAAGTGGTGAAAAGAGAATGCTTATACGTTGTTGGTGGGAGTATAAATTAGTACAAACTCTATGGAAATAGATAGGGAGCTTTCACAAAGGACTAAAAGTAGATCTACCATTTGATCCACCAGTCCCACTACTGGGTATCTACCCAAAGGAACAAAGGTCGTTATACAAAAAGGACACCTGCACTTGGATGCTTACCACAGTGCAATTCACAATTGCAAAGATGTGAAATCAACCTAAATACCGATGAACTGAGATCAGTGGATAATGAAAATGTGTGTGTTTATGTATTTTTCTACACACACACACACACACACACACACACACACCATGGAATACTATTCAGCCATAAAAAATAATGAAATCATGTCTTTTGCAGCAACTTGTATGAAATTGGAGGACATCGTCCTAAGTGAACTAATCCAGGAACAGAAAACAAAATACTGCATGTTCTGATTTAAAAGTGGGAGCAAAGCTAAGGGTCTCCTAAGGCATTTAGAATGAAATAATGCAGTGGTCCCAACCTTTTTGGCATAAGGGAACAGTTGTTTTTGTTTGTTTTTTTTTTGAGTTGGAGTCTCACTCTGTCACCCAGACTGGAGTGCAGTGGCCACTCCCGGACTCCACAGCCTCGACCTGCTGGGCTCCGGCGATCCTTCCGCCTCAGCCTTCCAAGTAGCTGGAACTACAGGCGTGCGCTTCCACACCCGGCTAATTTTTGATTTATTGTAGATATGAGGTCTCATCAAGTTGCCCATGCAGGTCTCGAACCCGCGGGCTCAGGCAATCCACTCACCTCAGCCTCCCAAAGTGCTGGGATTACAGGCTGAGCCACCGAGCCCAGCTGGGAACAGTTTTGTGGAAGATAATTTTTCCATAAACTGGAGGGTCGGGGTGGGGATGCTTTTGGTATTATTTGTGCACTTAATTTCTAGATCCCTCGCATGTGCAGTTCATAGTAGGTTTCATGCTCCTATGAGAATCTAAGCTGTCATTGATCTGACAGGAGGCGGAGCTCAGGCTGTAATGCCAGTGATGGGGAGCAGCTGTAAATACAAGTGAAGCTTTGTTCACTCACCTGGCACTCACCTCCTGCTGTGCAGTCCAGTTTCTAACAAGTATTGGTCCGTGGCCCGGGGGTTGGGGATCCCTGGTATAATAGACTCTGACCAGAGACTTAGAACGCAGAGGATAGTGGCCAGTGGCTCACATCTATAATCCCAGCACTTTGGGTGGTCGAGGTGAGAGGTTGCTTGAGCTCACAGGTTTAAGACTAGCCCGGGCAACTTGGCAAGATCTCATCTCTACAATAAATCAAAAAATTAACTGGGCATGGTGATGCATGACTGTAGTTCCAGCTACTTAGAAGGCTGAGGTGGAAAGATTGTCTGAATCCAGTGGTCGAGGCTGTGGTGGTTGTGAGCATGCCACTGCACTCCAGCCTGTGCAACAGAGTGAGATTCCAACTCAAAAATAAACAAACAAGCTGGGTATGGTGGCACATGCCTGTAGTTCCAGCTACTTGGAAGGCTGAGGTGGAAGGATCACCTGAGCCCACCAGGTCAAGGCTGCGGTGGCCGTGAGTGTGCCACTGCACTCCAGCCTGGACAACTGAATAAGACTCCAACTCAAAAAAAAAAAAAAACAAAAACCAGGGAGGAAGGGTGGGAAAAGGTGGGAAGAAGAAAAATCACCTATTGGGTACAATGTGCACAGGTGGGGATGATAGGTGCACACACACACAAAAACAAAAAACAACAACAAAAACAAAACCAGAGGCATCACATACCCAACTTCAAATTACACTACAAGGCTTTAGTAATCAAAACAGCATGGGGTCCTGGTACAAGGGCAGACACATGGATCAATGGAATGGAATGCAGATTTCAGAAATAATTGCAAATGCCTATAGCCAACTGATCTTTGACAAAGCATACAAAAAAGTTGCACTGGAGAAAGGACACCCTATTCAACAAATGGTGTTGGAAAAATTAGATAGTCATATGCAAAAAAGTGAAACTAGATTCCTGTCTCTCACCGTATACAAAAATTAATCAAGATGGATTAAAGACTTCAATGTCAGACCTGAAACCATAAAAATCCTAGAAGAAACCCTAAGAAAAATTCTTCTAGACATCAGCATAGGCAAAGAATTTGTGGCCAAGACGTCAAGAGCAAATGCAACAAAAACAAATAGTAGAACATAATTAAACTAAAACGTTTCTGTACAGCAAAAGAAATAATCAACAGAGTAAATAAGCAACTTATGGAATGGGAGAAAATATTTATAAGCTATACATCTCACAAAGGACTAATACCAAGAATCTACAAAAAACTAAACAGAACAGCAAGAAAAAAACAACCACATTAAAAAGTGGTCAAATGACATGAACTGACATCTCTCAGAAAAAGATATATTAATGGTCAACATGAAAAAATGTTGAACATCACTAATTATCAGAAAAATGCAAATTAAAGCCACAGTGAGATACCATCTTACACCAATCAGAATGGCTATTACTTTTAAAAATTAAAAAAAACCAAAAAACAATAGAAAAGGAATGCTTATACGCTGTTGCTGGGAATGTAAATAAATAGAACCTCTATGGCAGGGGTCCTCAAACTACGGCCCGTGGGTCACATGCGGCCCACCGAGGACATTTATCTGGCTCACCGGGTGTTTTTGCCGCTGCCTGTCCTGCCTAGCAGCCGACTAGTCCCGGCCCGTGCGCATGTGTGGAATGCACTCTCCGACACCCCTCCTTCTCTCTGTGTCTTGACTCCTCCTCTCAGTCTTACGACTAGCAGTGACAAATATGGAACCGGACATTGACCATCTCATTAGCCAAAAGCAGGCCCATAGTTCCCATTGAAATACTGGTAAGTTTGTTGATTTAACTTTACTTGTTCTTCATTTTAAATACTGTATTTGTTCCCGTTTTGTTTTTTCACTTCAAAATAAGATATTTGCAGTGTTCATAGTTTTTTTTTAAACTATAATCCACCCTTCCAACGGTCTGAGGGACAGTGAACTGGCCCCCTGTTTTAAAAGTTTGAGGACCCCTGCTCTATGGAAATCAGTATGGAGATTTCTCAACTAAAAGTAGATCTACCATTCCATTTAGCAATCCTACTACTCAGTATCTACCCAAAGGAAAAGAGGTCATTATATACACCTGCACTCACATTTATTACTGCACAATTTACAATTGCAAAGATGTAGAATCAAGCTAAATGCTCATCAACTGATGAGTGGATAAGGAAAACGTGGTATACCCTGGAATACTATTCAGTCATAACAAAGAACGAAATGTCTTTTGCACCAACTTGAATGGAATCGGAAACCATTATCCTCAGTGAAGTAATGCAGGAACAGAAAACATGCAGTGGCATGTTCTCACTTATAAATGGGAACTAGGCTAAGGGTCTTCAAAGGCGTATAGAATGGGATAATGGACACCAGAGACTCAGTAGGGAGAGCAAGGGAGGGATATAAAAATCACATATCTGGTACAGCGTGCACTAGTGGTGGTGATGAGTACACTTAAAGCCCAGACTTTTTCATGACTGTACAATGCATCTGTGTAACCAAAAGCCATTTGTACCCCTAAAATTACTGAAATTAAAACGATATTTGGCTGGGTGTGGTGGCTCACGCCTATAATCCCAGCATTTTGGGAGGCCAAGGTGAGAGGATTACCTGAGCCCACGGGTTTGAGACCAGCCTCAGCAACTTGGTGTGACCTACAATAAAGAAAAAAATTAGCTAGGCATGGTGGCACATGCCTGTAGTTCCAGCTATTTGGAAGGCTGAGGTGGAAGGATCACCTAAGCCCAGCAGGTAGAGGTTGCGGTGGCTGTGAGCATGCCACTGTACTCCAGCCTGGGTGACAGAGTGAGATTCCAACTAAAAAAAAAAAAAAAAAAAGAAGATACTGTTTTTCAGATGTGTGTGTGTATGTGTGTATAAGCACACATATATATATCTACATTTACATCTATTTATAAATATAGGTGCTTCCTCTTGGAATAAATGTGTCAATAAAATGGTTTAAACACAGGGGCCTAAGAAACAGACTTTAAATTTTTTTTGGAAAAAATGTTGAAAACTGATTTTTTTAGGCTGGGCACGGTGGCCTGTAATCCCAGCACTTTGGGAAGCCAAGGTGAGAGGATTGCCTAAGACCAGGGGGTCAAGATCAGCCTGGGCAACTTGGCAAGACCTCATCTCTACAATAAATCAAAAAATTAGCCAAGCATGGGGGCACTTGCCTGTGGTTCCAGCTATTTGGAGGCTGAGACAGAAGGATTGCCTAAGCCCAGCAAGTTGAAGCCATGAGCATGCCACTGCACTCCAGCCAAGGGTGACAGAGTGAGATTCCAACTCAAAAAGAAAAAAGAAAAGTGATTTAAAAAAATGTAAAGTATCACTAAAAAGAGGTCATAGTTAATTTTTTTTTTTTTTTTTTGAGTTGGAGTCTCACTCTGTCGCCCAGACTGGAGTGCAGTGGCATGCTTCTGGCCACTGCAGCCTCGACTGCTGGGCTCCAGCGATCCTTCTGCCTCAGCCTTCCAAGTAGCCGGGAACCACAGGCACGTGCGGTAGCACATGCCCAGCTAATTTTTTATTTATTGTAGAGACGAGGTCTCGCCAAGTTGCCTAGGTGGGTCTCAAACCCGCAGGCTCAGGCAATTCACTCATCTCAGCCTCCCAAAGTGCTGGGATTACAGGCTGAGCCACTGAACCCAGCCAAACTTTTTTAATGTGTAAAATAAATAAAACTTAATCTTTTTACAAAAGTTAAACTTCACAACAATGTTTAAGTGGCTAAATCTTTTGAACACCCCAAACTCTATTTTAAAAGCACAAAATAAACTCAAATAGGATTATTTTGAAACCTATGGTTATTTGTAAAATATAACATCATAGTTTTAATTCATTTCTTTTTTTTTTTTGAGTTGGAGTCTCACTCTGTCACCTAGACTGGAGTGCAGTGGCTGCTCCCGGCCACCGCAGCCTCGACCTGCTGGGCTCCGGCGATCCTTCCGCCTCAGCCTTCCAAGTAGCTGGAATTACAGGCATATGCCACCATATCCGGCTAATTTTCTGATTTTTTTTTTTTAAGTTGAAGTCTCACTCTGTCGCCCAGGCTGGAGTGCAGTGGCACACACGCACACAGCCACCCCAGCATTGAACTTCCAGGTTCCCGCAATCTTTCCACCTCAGCCTTCCGAGTAGCTGGAACTACAGACTCATGCTTCCACACCTGGCTAATTTTTGATTCATTGTAGAAATGAGGTCTCTCCAACTTTCCCAGGCTGGTCTCAAACCTGCGGGCACAGGCAATCCACTTGCCTCGGCCTCCCAAAGTGCTGGGATTACAGGCTGAGCCACTGAGCCCATCCTAATTTTCTGATTTATTATGGAGTCGAGGTCTTGCCAAGTTGCCCAGGCTAGTCTATAACCTCTGGGCTCAGGCAGTCCTTCCCTGTGCTGGGAATACAGGCATAAGCCACCACACCAGGCAAAAAAAAATCATTTCTACACTTTTTCCTAAGACTGTCATTTTATTTATTTTGATACATTCCAAGAGTTGTAGTAATACTCTTGGTACCTTTTTGTTGATCATGCAGTAATCTCACCAGATCACAAAGTGAAACATTACTGATAGGGTTAGGGTTATGGGATCTGGGTATTCAACAGATCTTTGGACATATAATGAGATTTGTTTGCTTTTCTCAAAGTGATTTTAAACTCAAGCTATTGCTCACTAGGCTTTATCTCATGTATTATGGCAATAAGTTAAGTTTACTCCTTAAAATGATTACAGCCTAATGTCTTCCACATAAATGATGTCCCTTTTAATTCTCTCTCATCAAAATTACACAACCTATATCCTGTAATTAGGATACATTTACCTGGCCCATTGTATAAATTTTATGTGTGTATTATTTTATAACTAAAGTAGTAGGCCCATTTAGAAACTTTATCTCCAAGGAAATAAGGAATCAAGTCTAAGCAGTTAGTTCTTCCTTTTTAGGAAATCTGGTGAAATCACCATTCTGCATCATATTACCAACACCCCTTCATTCTTTCTACTTGCTACCACCACTGTTGTTCCTATTTTTGATTCTGCTTTTCTGAGCTGTTTGATTATAATTTTCAATAATTACTTTTCTTTACTTACACAGATAAATACTGATCTCTACACATAGATACACGAGGAGGACCCAAAAAACCCCAAAATTTATTTATAAAAAATTGTGTGTATTTATTCTTACATGTTTAAACTTCAGTCACCTTCAAAGTACTCTCCATTTGATGCAATATACCTATCAAGATGCTTTTTCCACTGCTCAGTTTTTGGTCAATTTTTTTTTGAGTTGGAACCTCACTCTGTTGCCCAGGCTGGAGTGCAGCTCACAACCAACCCTGCGTTGACCTGCTGAGCTCTGGTGATCCTTCCACCTCAGCCTTCCAAGTAGCCTGTAGTAGGAACTATAGGTGCATGCTACCATGCCCGGCTAATTTTTGATTTGTTGTAGAGACAAGGTCTCGCTAAGTTGCCAAGGCTGGTTTTGAACCTGCGGGCTCAGGCAATCCTCTCACCTCTGTCTCCCAAGTGCTGGGATTACAGGCTGAGCCACCAAGACTGGCCATGAACTTGTCAATTTTGATGCCTTTTAGTGCTTCTGCTGTTTGTTGTTTCACCCCTTCTACATTGACAAAATATTTCCCTTTGAGGACTTTTTTCATTGGGGAAACAAAAAAAAGTTACTTGGGCTGAGATCGTGTGATTAGGGAGGGTGAATACTCAGTGGGGTATGGGCAGGTGTGTTGTCATGGTGGAAGAACCAGTCACCTGTTTGCCACAACTTGGGACATTTCTTCCACAAATTGTGACGCAACCTTCTCAAAATGTCCAAATAAAAACTTTGTTTAACCATTTGAACCGGAGGAACAAATTTTGAGTGTACTATAAGGGGCCTGCCCTCAAAAATAGAATTCTGTTTTTTGGGAGTCCTCCTCCTCATATACTTGGATGAAATGAATTATCCAGCGATATTTTTTCCCTTAAGAGACTAATACAGTAGTATTAAAGAACATAATTTTGGTCGTGAACATATGTAACTTGGTATTACTGCTGTTTTGCTACTTTTTTTTTTTTTTAAAATATGGGGTCTCACTCTGTTGTCTAGGCTAGAGTGCAATGGTGACACCATAGCTCACTGCAGACTTGACCTCTTGGGTTCAAGCAGTCCTTCCACTTTGGCCTCCCAAGTAGTTGGGTCTACAGGCATGTGCCACCACACCTGGTGAATTTTTTACACAGTTTTAGAGATGGATCTCATTATGTTGCACAGGCTGGTCTTGAACTCCTGACCTCAATTGATCTTCTCACCTTAGCCTCCCTAGTAGCTGGGCTATTTTGCCATTTTTGTTGTAATGGTGTGGAAAAAAATGCGTTGTGCCAAGTGTGAGGAAAATGTATCATAAATTCATTTTATTTTTTCAGTTTAACAAATCAGGTTGCCATGAAATAGGCTTATCAACCAATAAGACTTTCTACAAAAGTGACATTTCAAATTATATCCATTCTTGCCCTGTCTAATATGTTCTCTACATTAAATCAGGCTTTCAAAAAAAATTTAAGATTGCCCAGCATGGTGGCTTATGCCTGTAATCCCAGTACTTGGGAAGTGGAGACGAGAGGATTGACTGAGTCCATGGGTTCAAGATCAACCTGGGCAACTCAGTAAGACTTCGTCTCCAATTTTTAAAAAAATGAGCTGGGTGTGGTGGCACGCACCTGTAGTTCCTACTCCTTGGAAGGCTTAGGAGGAAGGATTGCCTGAGCCCAGCAGGTCAAGACTGCGGTGGCTGTGAGCATGCCACACTGCACTCCAGTCTGGGCGACAGAGTGAAACTTCAACTTGAAAAAAAAGAATTCAGGATTGACCCTTTCTGTCTCATACTTTAAAACTTTCAGTAGTTTTTCATTAATTTAATATGAAAATCAAAAATGATTTCTAAAAATCAACTGGTACCTGCCTACTTTTTACTTAATCTCTGTCACTTTGTCATTCATGAATCCTCTCAACACTGGCTTTCTTTCATATTACAAATGCACTAAACTAGGTATTTGGCTCAGTTACTGAGTTCTTGGGCCAGAGGACAATAAGCAACACAATAACACAGCATCTTCTTTGCCTCTCTAACACCTAGCACAGTGCCTAGAGCATGGTTATCATTCAACTTTCTTTTTTTTTAACTAAATAAAAGCAGATCATATTTACATTATAAAAATACATTAAAATGAATTAGTGTATAAATTGAAATTATGGTTGTGAAACCAAGTTATCAGTATCTAGGTAAAAATGAAATTTCAGGAACTTAAAATAATAAATGATAGTGATAGCATATGGGGGAAGCAGAGGCCAAAAAGAAAAGATGAGTTTTATGACATTGCCACTTGAAAAAAGCTATGTATTCTGCCTATGCTAGCTAGCTTAAAGAGCTTGTCTATACTTAAATATATATCTCAGCACAAAAATAACTAACCACAATATCTAATGAGTTGCTTCAGTGTATGACTATATAAGTTATAACCTGTAAAAAAAAAAATCATTAACCAGTAGAAAGCCCAGAAATTGCAAATATGGCCAAATGATTTTCAACAAGAGTACCAAGACTACACATGGGGAAAGGAGAGTCTCTTCAATAAGTCATGTTGGGAAAACTGGATACCTACATGCAGAAGCAAGAAGATGTACCCTTACCTTACATCATATAAAAATTAACTCTAAATGGATTAAAGACCTAAATGTAAGACCTCGAACTTACTCCTAGAATTAAACATGGGAGAAAAGCTTCAGAACATTGTATTTGGCAGTGATTTCTTGGATATAACAGCAAAAGCACAGACAACAAAGGCAAAAATAGACAAATGGGACTATACTAAATATAAACACTTCTGTGAATCAAAAGAAACAATCAAAAGAACAAAAAAGCAATGTATGGGATGGGAAAAATATTTGCAAATTGTATCTGATAAGGAGTTAATAGCCAGAATATATAAGAAATTTCTACAGCTCAGTAACAAAAATGTAAGTAACCAATTGAAAATGAACAAAGGACTTGAATAGACAATTTTCCAAAGATACACAAATGGCCAACAAACATATAAAAAGATGTGCAACATCACTAATCATAAGAAAAATGAAAACCACAAAGAGATATCACACTTTATATCTGTCCTCATGGCCACTATCAAAGGAACAGAAAATAAGTACTGACAAGGATACAGAGATATTGGAACCCTGTGCATTGTTGGTGGAAACGTAAAGTGATACATCCATTATGGAAGACAGTATGGAGACTTCTTACAAAATTAAAAATAGAATGACCATATGATCCAGCAATTCTACTATATCCAAAAGAATTGAAAGCACAATCTCAAAAATATAGTTGCACAATCGTGTTCATTGTAGCATCATTATAGAATAGCCAAGAGGTGGAAGAAACCCAAATGTCTGCTGACAGATGAATGGATAAAGAAAATGTGGGGATATATATATATGTATTCAATGGAATGTTATGCAGCCATAAAAAAAGAAGGAAATTGGCTGGACACATCGGCTTATGCCTGTAATTCCAGCACCTTGGGAGGCAGAGGTGAGAGGATTGCATGAGTCCAGGAGTTCAAGACCAGCCTGGGTAACATAGTCAGACTATGTCTCTACAAAAAAATTTTAAAAATTAGCCAGGCACGGTCACATGTGCCTGTAGTCCTCAGTTACTTGGAAGGCTGAAGTGGGAAGATTTCCTGAGCCCAGGAAGTCAAGGGTGCGGTGAGCCATGATTGTGCCACTGCACTCCAGCCTAGGTGACAGAATGAGTCCCCATGCAAAAAAAGAAATCCTGCCGTATGCTACAACATGGATTGAAGACATTATGTTAAGAAAAATAAGCAGTTAAAGGAAAAATACAGTATGATTCCACTGATATAAAGTATCTAAAATACTGTAGTCAAAATCATAGAAACAGAATGCAGAAAGGTGATTGACAAGGCCTGGGGAGAGGGAAAGAGGGGTAAATAGAGTTTAATGAGTATTCATTTCACTTTTGCCAGATGTGAATTCACAATGAGAATATATTTAACACTTAAAAATGGTTAAGATGATAAATCTAATGTTATATATATTTTTACATCAATTTTTAAAAGTCACTAAAGTGATATGGTATAGCTAGCTACTAATGTTTGTCCTGAGTCAACCTTTCTCATGACAGTCGTTACAGATGATAGCTTTTGCTATCATTTTCTTTGATTTTTTACTACTGTCCTAAAGCCCTGCCTTGCAAGAGCCAGTCAAGCTAACTGCATATCAAATTGTTAGCTGGACATAGTCACTCACGCCTGTAATCCCAGCACTATGGGAGGTGGAGGTGAGAGGATTACCTGAACCCAGGAGTTTGAGACCAATTTGGCGAGACCTCATCTCTACAATACATCAAAAATTTAACCAGGCGTGGTGGTACACACCTGAAGTTCCAGCTACTTGGAACGCTGAGGAGGAAGAATACCCTGAGCCCAGCAGGTCAAGGCTGCAGTGACCGTGAGCATGCCAATGCACTCCAGCCTGGGTGGCAGAGTGAGACTCCAACTCAAATAATATATAAATAAATAAGTGACAAATCAAATTGTTTTTCTTTTCTTTTTTTTTTTTTTTTTTAGGTTGGATTCTTACTCTGGCATGTTCACCACCACCATAGCCTCAACCCACTGGGCTCAGGCGATCCTTCCACCTCAGCCTTCCAAATAGCTGGAACTACAGGAACGCACCACCACCCTGGCAAATCTTTTTTTTTTTTTTTTAGTAGAGATAATGTCTCGCCAAGTTTCCCAGACTGGTCTTGAACCCCTGGGCTCAAGCAATCCTCTCACTTCTGCCTCCCAAAGTGCTGGGATTACAGGTGTGAGCCACCATGCCTAGCCAAGTTGTTTTTCTATTAGATGCAAAGAGATTTCTGAAGACCTCCAAAGCCATGGAGATAGCTTCTTTAAGTTCTCCTATGTAGAGCCAACCACAATTATACTTCCTTTCTAGAGTTATGCTTTTTTCTTTTGGTATTACGAGAACACAGCTCAGTGTAAACTTCCCCTTATTTCAGTCATTTTTAGAGTCATACTGGGAGGTAAGGTTAGTCTGAAATGGAGCTGAGAGTGGCTTCTTTCAGGGGCTAGGCAGGAAGGGAGAGCTCTTGGCCACTTGTTCCTCATTACCACCTGGGGTAGGAAGAGGCTTGCAGTGATCACCTCCATCAGAGATGTACCTCCTAATGCCTACACCTGGAGGGGCTGGTTCCAAATTTTATCCTCCATGCATGTGGGAAAGAATAAAGTGCCAATTTTTTTTTTTTTTGGTTTCATAAGAAAACAGATGTCAATTTAAATATTACTACCAGGGCAACACATTATTAGGTAAGACCTCTCCTCTCCCTCTCTCCTGTCCTCTCCATCTGGCTGTGTCACTCAGGCTGGTCTCAAACTCCTGGACTTGAGACCTCTGTCTCAGCTTCCCAAGAAGCTGGGATTACAGGCATGCACCATGACACCCAGCTTATTGTTTTATTAAATAAAATAAGTCAGACATTTTAGAAGATGAAGGTTATTTTCCAGACATACTAATCTCCAAAGTCCAATGATTTAAAAAATTACTTGAGCCGGGCTTGGTGGCTCAGCCTGTAATCCCGCGCCTTTGGGAGGCTGAGGTGAGTGGATTGCCTGAGCTCGCAGGTTCGAGACCCGCCTGGGCAGCGAGACCTCATCTCTACAATAAATCAAAAAAATCAGCCGAGCGTGGTAGCGCATGCCTGTAATTCCGGCTACTGGGAAGACTGAGGCGGAAGGATCGCCGGAGCCCAGCAGGTCGAGGCTGCGGTGGCCGGGAGCGGCCACTGCACTCGTCTGGGCGACAGAGTGAGACTCCCACTCAAAAAAATAAAAAAATAAAAAATTACTTTGTTAGGAATAACATTTGCTCACACCAATAATCCCAGCACTTGGGAAGCCAAGGGGAGAACTTTGCCTGAGCCTACAGGTTTGAGACTAGCCTGGGCAACTTGGTAAGACCTCATCTCTACAATAAATAAAAAAACTAGCCGGTGTGGTGACATGTGCCTGTAATTCCAGCTACTTGGAAGGCTAAGACGGAAGAATCGCCTGAGCCCAGCAGGTCGAGGCTGCAGTGTCCGAGTGTGCCACTGTACTCCAGCCTGGGTGACAGAATGAGACTCTAACTCAAAAAAAGAAAAAAGAAAGAAATACCATTTTCAAAGACAGGTTTAAGTTATAGAATATTATTAATATCTTGTTTTTTGCTGTAGCTTTGGGGGAAATGGGAATATTTTTCCTTTTTATCTAGTTGAAATGTGTTTTATTAGCAGTTAGAGAGGCTTATAGTTTGTTAGAAATGCCTATCTAATTTTCAAAGCAAAGAATTCCATTAGTTACTACTGACTAAGAATATGATTGGGTTATTAATATAAATGGAATAATACAATAGCACAATAACATTTGGAATGCTGTGTACTCAGTGTTTGACAGCTTTTAATTTTGTCATGTTATGGTAAAAACAAACAACCCCCCAAAACAAAACTATCACCAAAAAGAAAAGAAATATTAACACAAAAAGCTTAACATGCATAATCTCAAAAATAAGGACAATCCTTTTTAAGAAAGGATTTGGCAGTCTTACTGGGTATTGTCCTCATTTTGCTAATTTTGGTGTAGATCAGTAAAAATGCATCATAGATTGGCAAAAATCTGTTGACTGGAATTTGGTAACCACTGTTTTAGAATTTTAGAACAGAGCCTTAAGGAACCTTAAGTCTCAAATTTAAAGACTTGTATAAACAGTAATACCAGCTGGTTTAGATGTGTTGGTTCTCCAAACTGATTTTCTTATCTCTTATCATTCCATCCTGATGCCTTCTGCCATGGTCCAGGCTCTTGTCTGTTTACCAGCTCTTGTAAAAATGAGAAACATATTTCTTTTTACGTAAAAGAAATGGTGGCATGATGTTTTCAGGGACGGAGATGCCTTTCGTCTTTCTGTTGTAGCATCATTCAGAACATGCTAGCACGTAATGTTTTCCCTGAAATCTTCTTCATGGTCTAAGGTGGCTGATAGAGCTCCAAACATGACATTCACTTTCCAGGTAGCAGAAAGGAAGAAAGACAGAGAGCCAAAGGGCACCCCCTTTGCAGCCAAGCGAGTTCCCTTTAACCATCCTCCCCAGAATCCCACATAATAATTCTGCTCATAGCTCTATATCTGGCCACAAGGTAACTGGGAAATGTAGTCTTTGAGGTGGGTGATTATTCTCCTGAATTAAATTAGAATGATTTTACGAAGAAAGAAGAGAAGAATGGATATTGAGGGGCATCTAGTATTCTCTGCCATATGTGTTTATTAAACCATATATTTTTAATCCTTTTATATTTAACATTTTATTGTGGACATCTTTCATTTTCTCCAACTTAAGGACTTCATAGCATTCCATACATAAATATACCACTATTTAAACACTCATTCCCAAATACTCTCTTTTGAAACAGTTGGGCTAGTTTTGATTTTTGGTAATTATAAACAATACTATGGTGGTAATTCTTACGGCTAAATCTTATGGATCCTTAAAGTCCCTAAAAATGAAACCATTGAATCAAAGGGTATGTTTATTTTAAGGCTTCTAATACATATTTCCAAAATGTCTTCCAGTAAGATTTCCTACTAGCCTCGTTGAAAAATGCCAGAGGTTTATTCTTTTTTCCTCACTTAAAAAAACCCCCCAGAAAATATACTTAAGACACACAAAAAATAAAGAGTAATACAAAGCATAGGTTGTTTATATTTAATATTTGGTTAAACTGAGAGCCATTTAAAAAATTTCGATTGCTCAGATTTAACTGACTTTCTCCAAAGTAAACCTACTGAAATGAAGATAAGATTTTTGCCCTTAGGAATATGCATTTTGAGCAATGATAGAATTATTGAAATAGCATATAATCTCTTGAGGTTTAAAGATGTAATTATGAATGATAATCTTACTTTCAAAAAATTTGTTTTATAACTATAGCTGTTTGCATCTGAAAAGATAACAAGCAGTATCAGATAGTACATAGTGCACCTAGGCAGAATAGTTTTTAATCTTCCTGTTCTGAGAAATGGTAGGTTATTACGGCTTAAAATAGGCCATGAAGCTGTTGCCAGGGTAGGGATAGGGTAGAGTGGGTTGGGAGGGTTTTGAGCCAAAACTCATGTGATTATGCTGCTGTGAGAACTGTTTATATTTACATTGTTAATATTTGTTTTTTCCTCTCCAAGATTTGGTATAAGGGGAAAGAAGTTACGTTTTTCATCTTATACTCATAAAGCATCTTCCATTGCCAAATCCCCCAGCTTTTGTTCTATGGAAAGAGAAGAGGAAGACTGTATACTCTTCTCAGAAGGAATAATTGAGGAATACTTAGCATTTGACCACACAGATATGTGAGTATTGGGTCTTTTAAGTTTTTTATTCCCTTCCTGTTTTGTGTATTAGTATCTATTTTCTCTAAACTATGATACCAATATTATCTATAATTATATCTATCCCAGTTTCTGTTACTTCTCAGGTATCCAGAGTTCATGTTTTTAGTTACTGCTTCCATATACAGGGCTTCTTTGTGTCTTTGTGTATTTTATACCTTCACGCATCATTTGACCCTTCCTGAGATTAGAGATTTTACTTTATTTTGATGTGTTGATGTATTTATTTATTTATATTTTGAGTTGGAGTCTCACTCTGCCGCCCAGGCTAGAGTGCAGTGGCATGCTCAGGGCCACCGTAGCCTTGACCTGCTGGGCTCAGGTGATCCTTCCATCTCAACCTTCAAAGTAGCTGGAACTACAGGCATGTACCACCATGCCCGGCTAATGTTTTGATTTATTGTAGAGATGAGGTCTCACCAAGTTGCCCAAACTAATCTCGAACCCATGGATTCAGACAATCCTCTCACCTCAGGCTCCCAAAGTACTAGGATTACAGGCTTGAGCCACCGTGCCCGGCTGTATTTATTTTTTTGAGTTGGAGGTCTCACTTTGTTGCCCAGGCTGGAGTGCAGTGGCACAATCATGGCTCACTGCAGCCTCTACCTCCTGGAGTCTGGCCATCCTTCTGCCTCAGCCTCCCCGAGTAGCTGGAACTACAGGTGCATGCCACCACCTAGCTAATTAAAAAAATTTTTTTTGTAGAGATAAGGTCTCTCTATGTTGCCCAAGCTAGTCTCAAATTCCTGGGTTCAAGCAGTCCTCCTGCCTTGGCCTCCCAAAGTGTTGAAATTACAAGCGTGAGCCACCTTACCTGGCCAAGATTTTTTTTTTAAAGTCAGAATCTCACTCTGTCACCCAGGCTGGAGTGCAGTGACACACTCACGTCCACCATGGACTTGACCTGCTGGGTTCAAGCAATCCTTTTGCTTCAGCCTTCCAAGTAGCCACCACACCCGGCTAATTTTTTGATATATTGTAGAGAGGAGGTCTTGCCATGTTGCCCAGGCTCTGGCAGTCCTCTCACCTTCATCTACCAAAGTGCTGTGATTACAGGCATAAACCACGGTGCCTGGCTGATATTTTAAAATGTGGTGCTTGTTTTTTACATAGTTTGATTTTACCCTTTTGTGAATTGTCACCAGTAGGAACTCTGAAACCTTTCAAAAGAGTAGCTGAAGTGTTATGAAATTTGTTTATATAAACCCTGTTTGAAAAAGGTATATACAGGGATCACCGTCACAGCCCTGCAGTCTCTGCCGCTGAGTGGGTGGTTGGAAAGTCAGAGCCCTGCTGCACTCCTGGCCTCCTCTGTCAGCCTGGTGGCAGGAAGCACCTTCCCCGCAGAGACGACATCCATGCAAACTTGAAAAAGAAAAACAATTTCTTCCTACTAAGCCATGGTATATCAGCTGTACAGAAACACCACTTTGGGAAACAGCCTTTAGGAGAGCCTAGATGAGCTCAACAGATCACCTCCCAACTTGCCCTTGTACTTCAATTTGATAAGGCTATAAATTCAGCATTGGCTCAGAGGGTCAGGAACAGAGTCAATTTCAGGGACTCTCTAAATATGTACAGATTCTGTGATAATGTGTGGACTTTTGTATTGAATGATGTTGAATTCATAGAGGTGACAGAACTTATTAAAGTGGATAAAGTGAAGATTGTAACCTGTGATGGTAAAAATACTGGCTCCAATACTAAAGAATGAATAGGAAAAAAGTGACTTTTGTATGTCATCTTCTGTTATTATTCATCACTTTTTGAAGAGAGGCATAGAAGAGACTTTTAAAAAATTTATTCCAGCATTGCAGAAGAAATGACTACATTGTGCTATAGCAGAGAATTCCCATAGAAAGAAACTGATAACTCTGTAACCTCTTACGTTACCTTTATTATACAGCATGAAAAAAACATAACTTTTTTTTAATGACAGATCAAAAGTTGGTGCCTTCCTAAGAGCATTCTTTAATAAACTAATTTTAAAACTTGGAATAAAAAAAGAGAAAAAAACAGGTATATACAGTTTTTTTAAAAACTTATCCTTGGCATAGACTTTATAATTAATAATGTTTATATTTATTCTTATTGCATTAACAGTAGTCCTATGACATGGATTTCACTTACCTTCTTTACAGGATAGGTGAGAATCTGAGTGGTTAAATGATTTGTCTAAAGTAAAGCTAAAGTCAAAATTTTTTTATCTGATTCTAAGTCAGATGGGAAATTTTAAACATACTCCTTGCTACCCTTCTGAAACATTAACCTCTTAGACTATTCCTCTCAGCCTTTAAAAGTTCCAGAATTGATAGCAACACAGCACATCTGAAATGAATGAGAATTTCATTTTAGGCTGTGAGGTTGTGGTTAGGTCTAATAGTATCATGTCATAGAATTCTGGACTTTTCTTTCATATTTCCTGCTGATCCATGTTCACTCACGTGTACACTCAAATATACACAGTCCTTGTGCCAGTTAAACGTAAGTCAGATGTCTGTACGTAGCACTGAGCTAGAATGATAAGTAGGTTCTTTGGGTTTTCAAGGACTACCCCTTTCCTCTTTACTTCTCTCAGCCTGTGTCAGATTATTTCTTATCTTCTCTTTCTCCTCAAATCAAAGCTCTTCTCCCTTGGTTTAAGTTTATTAAATATGAATCTGATTTACCTAATTTAAAATATGATGTAAATGGCTGATAAGTGTCCCCAGGACGTCACTTTCCCTTTTTCCAACAGTTAACCCAAATGAATTTTTGGTTAATACAGGGTAGATTTTTAGAAAGTCAACCTTCACTTTAGAGATACCACTAAGATACCTTGTTGTAAAGTCAGGCCTAACGAATGTTCCTAATTGAGAAGTTGAAGTTTGAAAAATAAACCAAAAGACCTTTGGAAATTAGTATGTACAGTAATTTCAGCAAATTATTTTGGTACGACTGGAAAAAACATTTGGAAAAAAATAAGGTTTCCGTGAAAATTAATTTCACACACATAAAAAATGGAAATGTGACAAATGAAATCATGTAAGTTGACTGGGCGCAGTGGCTCATACCTATAATCCCAGCACTTTGGGAGGCCAAGGTGAGGGATTGCCTGAGCCCATGAGTTTGAGACCAGGCTAGGCAACTGGCGAGACCTCATCTCTACAATAAATCAAAAAAGTAGTGGGGTGTGGTGGCACATGCCTGTGGTTCCAGCTACTTGGAAGGCTGAGGCAGAAGGATCACCTGAGCCCAGGAGGTGGAGGCTGCAGTGACTGTGAGCATGCCACTGCACCCAACCTGGGCAACAGAGTGAGACTCCAACTCAAAAAAAACAAGACAATAAAATATGGAAAATTTTTAAAAATAATTTTGAATGGGGAAGGGCTTTTTCACCATAACATAAAAACTACACATCACATATGAAATTCTTAAATGATTGTGTAAAATGAAATTTCTGCATAGAAAAAACTCATAAAGTCAAAAAACAAATGACAAACTAGATAAAAATATTTGCAGTTCATTCATAGACAAAGAGTTGATTTCCTTAGCATGTACATCAGAGTAAGGAGAAGACTAAGGACAAAACAGGCAAAGGATATGAACAGTCAGTTCACATAAAAAGAAAATAGATTTTAAACATATGAAATGAAATTCAGCCTCATTTGAAATTAGGGATGCAAATTAAGACTATATGGAAATATTTTTATCTGTCAGACTGGCAGAGAACAAAACATAAAGATAATTCCTTCAATGTGTAACAGACATTCTTTCATCACTGGCTCATATGACCTCTTTAGAGGAAATTGGGTAATAGCTTTTCCATTGAAATGCATATCCCTTTAACTCAATAAGCCTATTTATAGGAATTTATCCTACAGATATAATCATCTATGAAACCAAAGAATTATGTACAAGGATATTAGTTGCGTGGTTGACTGTAAGAGCAAAAGATAGGTTGATCAATAAGGGTCTAGTTAGACATAGTATATCCAATGGAACATCCTGCAGCTATTTCTTAAGAAGCAGGTTAATATGTATTGAAGGGCCAAGATACATTGTCAAATAAAGAACAAGATGCAGTATAATGTACAATGCAACTATTTCTGTGGAATAGGGCATAATGTTTGTTTCTGGGGATGGGGACTGGGGGACAGAAATGGAGGAGACTTTTTTTTCACAGTATGTCCTTCTGTATACTTTGAATTTTTTTTATTACATGGATGTGTTATCTCTTCTAAAAAGAAATATAACTATAAATTCAATTAATACTAATTAGCTTACTCCCACATCTAATACCAGGCTAACTCTTCCTTGGGAAAGCAGAAAGGAGTCTGTAGCTACTCTGCTTAAGCCTCATCATACCCTTCTTTCCTGCTTACAGTTTTCTGCTTAACTCTTGAGACCTCTGCTGTCCAAGGGCTAACTTTCACTATAGAGGCCTGGAGATATTTCTACCTATCCTAAGCTAGTTCTAGAACCCATTTTGCCTTTGTTTATAGAATACATCTATCTTGGGTGAGCACATCTATCAGCTAGATTTTCCTCCCAGAGTTTCAGAGCTATTGATTTTCCCTGTCAGTGAAGCAGGGATAGGCTTGGCTAGCTGAGTTTCTAGGTTGCAGACACAAGGGTCTCCAGAAGAGCCTCAGAAGAGCTTCTGTGCTGTTTAGCTTCCCTCCTTTTTCTTTCCAGCCAATTACCAAATGTGTATGTAACTTAGTAAAGGTATAGTAATTGTAATAATTTATGTGAACTATTTCTCTAATGAATCATTGCCTCAAATAATTATGCAGCATAATCACAGTTCCATGCATTTCATTAAATGTATCACATTTATATTAATCTAAATTTTATCCAAGTACAACAAAAGATCCCTTCCTCCCTCCCTCCCTTCCTCCCTTCCTTTTTTTGAGACAGGGTCTCACTTTGTCACCTAGACTGAGTGCAATGGTGCCATCATGGCTCACTGCAACCTCAAACTCCTGAACTCAAGTGATTCTCCCTTCTCAGCCTCCTAAGTAGCTGGGACTGCAGGCGCGTGCCACCCCACCAGGCTAATTTTTTCATTTTTTTATGGAGACAGTGTCTCAAACTTCTGGCCTCACTCAATCCTCCTGCTTCAGCCTCCCAAAGTGCTGGCATTACAAGTGAGATCCACTGTCCCTGGCCAGTTTCTGTATGCATAATTGCCATAGCTGATTGCTCAATTGACAATGCTCATCTATTTAAAGCTAAAAAATGCTTTGGCCGGGCTCGGTGGCTCAGCCTGTAATCCCGCGCTTTGGGAGGCCGAGGTGAGTGGATTGCCTGAGCCCGCGGGTTCGAGACCTGCCCGAGCAACTTGGCGAGACCTCATCTCTACAATAAATAAAAAATTAGTTGGGCATGGTAGCGCACACCTGTAGTTCCGGCTACTTGGAAGGCTGAGGCGGAAGGGTCGCTGGAGCCAGCAGGTCAAGGTTGCAGTGTCTGGGAGTGTGCCATTGCACTCCAGTCTAGGTGACGGAGTGTGACTCCAACTCAAAAAAAGCTAAAAAATGTTCTCAGCCTTCTTTGTTTTTTTTTTTGAGTTGGAGTCTCACCGTCGCCCAGACTGGAGTGCAGTGGCCGCTCCCGGGTCTCCAGTGATCCTTCCGCCTCAGGCTTCCGAGTAGCCGGAATTACAGGCACGCACTACCTTGCCCGGCTAATTTTTTGATTTATTGTAGAGATGAGGTCTCGCCTGCCCAGGCGGGTCTCGAACCCGCGGGCTCGGGCAATCCACTCACCTCAGCCTCCCAAAGGCACGGGATTACAGGCTGAGCCACCGAACCCGGCTTCAGCCTTCTTTTTATTCTGCTTTTTTGTGGGGTGGGGTGGAGGTAAAAAGGGAAATGCATCATCCTCTGTTAAGAACTCTCTTAGTTCACAAGACAGCTTCATACATGTGCTACATACATTGGGCAAGGAGGAAAGCAGGGTGGGGAGGGAGGCATCTATTTCACTCCTAACAAGCACAAAGTTCAGTGTTAGACACTCAGGAAAGAGTAATCATGAAGTCTTTACCTCTTGCTTCTGTTACAGGGAAGAGGGATTTCATGGAAGGAAATCAGAAGCAGCTACAGAGAAACAGAAATTAGGGTATCCTCCCATTGCTCCATTTTACTGCATGAAAGAGGACGTCCTTGCTTATGTGTTTGATAACGTGTGGAGCAAGGTTGTGAGCTGTATGGAGCAGCTGACACGTAATCACTGGGAGGGATTTGCTTCTGGTAAGGATCTTTGTGAAAACAATGTAAAAATAATTGTTATGTTTTCCTAGTCCATTAGATTATATGCTTTATAAGTTCTAAAGGTAGACATGAGAGAGGAAAAACCCAAGTGTTTTTTTTCGTGTTCTCACATACCACAACACATCTGACACAATGCATAGGACTTTCCCTTTACAGCCTAGGCAATTCTAACACCAGATTCTCCAGCAGACACCAGTGAGTTGGCCTATATAAAATTCAGTTCAATTCTGATACTTTCTGCCTGGACATATCATTAAATCCCACAGGTTAAGGGTTCAGTCCCACAAGACCGCTCCACTTCATATGCCAGTGGTAAGCCGCAAGTTGTGACATGTGCTCCTGTGCTTCTGAGTGACAGCTGTTAATCAGGGCCCTCTGAACCCAGTCCTTTAGGGTTTTTATAAAGGTTTCAGTTTTGGATTTTTTTGTAGGCATGATTGATTAAATCATTGGCCATCACTGATAAACTCAACTTTCAATTCTTTGCCCTATCCAGAGGCTGAGGGGTAGGGCTGCCAAACTGAAAAAGTTCCCACCTTCTAATTACATGGTTGGGTCTCCTGCCAGTCACCCTTCCACCCCATTCTGAGACTATCTAGGAGCCCCTAACCACCAGTCATCTTACTAGTATACAAAAACACACAATACTTTGGATATTACAAGAGTTTTAAGAGTTGTGTGCCAGGAACCATGGGCAGTGACCAAACATATATTTATTATTATAATATTACAGTGGGTCTCATTCATATTTGTATTTCCCACAGAAACTAACAGGTATTTAGTAAATATTTGAGAATGAGTATAAAAATAACAAGTTCTCGTCTATGATGGTTAGACAGCTTGTACTTTCTCTTTGAGTATAATGATTTATGAGGAAAAACCATGTGTAGGTGGCATATGTTTTTTAAACTACTTTACCAAAGAATAATTTATAAACAGTAGACTCACATTTTAAGTATATAATTTGGCAAGTTCTGCCCTATGTACACAGCCATGAAATCATCACTGCAGTCGATATAGTGCACATAAGTATCACCCCTAAAAGTTTATGCCCTTTACAATCCTTCCTTCGTGCCCCTGCCCAGGCCCCCATCTCCAAAATGATCGTTATGCTGAGTGAAAGAAACCAGACAAAAAAGAAAGCTATCTGCTTTCTGTCACTATGAACTAGTTTGTATTTATAGAGTTTCATGTGGATGGAATCAGATGATTTGTACTCTTTGTCTGGCTTCTTCCACCCAGCATAATGATTTTGAGATTCATTTGTGCCACTGTGTATATCAATAATTTATTCCTTTTTATTTCAGAATAGTATTTCATTGTACCACAAGTTGTTTATTCATCCATCTGTTGATGGACATTTGGATTGTTTTAAGCTTTGGGTATTAACGTGTAAATCTGTTATGAGCACTAATGTACAAGAATTTGAGGGCACATATTCATTTCCTCTTGGATAAATTCCTAATAGCGGAATGGTTAGGTTACATGGTTAGATATATATTTCACTTGTTAAGAATTGATTATATAGATTTTTTTCTATGCTGCTTAACAAATTATCATAAACAATGGCTTCAAACAACACATATTCATTACCTCACACAATTGTGAATCAGAAGTCCAGGAACAGTTGCGCTAATTCCTTGCTTAGGGTTTCACAAAGCTGTGATCAAGGTGTTGGCCAGGGCTGGCTTCTCAACCAGGAAGGAGCCATTTCCCCTTTCATGTATTCTTGGAAGCATTCAATTCCTTGTAGCTGCAGTATTCACAGCAGCTTTATTATTCAAAGCCAGCAAGAAAGACTAAGAGCTAGTCAACTACCAAGACAGAGCCTGTATAATATAACATGATCGTGGGGAAAACATCCCATCATCTTTTTACCATTAGCTATTGGTAAGTCACAAGTCCTGTTCACACTCAAAGAGAGGGGACTACACATAGGCACGAACACTAAGGGGTGGGGATCACACAGAGGCCACCGCAGAGTCTGTCCACCACAGTCTTCCTTCTGATTCCAGTAATTCAGTCTCCTACAGCAAAATACATTCCTTCCCAAGGTTTCTAAGAGTCTCATCCCATTGTAGCATCAGCTCAAAAGTCCAAAACCGTATCATCAAAATCAGATCTTGGTGTGGATGATGTTCCCTGATATACTCCATGTAGTACAACTCCAGGAACACAATTTCTCTTCATCTGTAGGCCTGTGAAAGTAAGGAACGTATGTCTGACCACCCAACATACCATAGTGGGACAGGAAAAGGACAACAGTTAACAGACATTACAGTTAAAAGGAGTTGAATGGAAGCTCAGAATTGAGTTCATAGCAAAGCTGAAATCCAGCTGCATGAATACTGGGAATTCCTTGATTAAGTTTCATGATGGCGGGGGGAAGGGAGGGAATAATGAATAATCCTCTGCAGCTCTCTGCTGTATCTTCTGGGCTCCTGGCTTTACCCTCTGAGTCATCCTTTCTTTTTTCATGAAAGGTAGCATGTGTTTGCAGCTAAGTAGTTTTATTAGGCTGCTGCTTAGTAGAACTGGGGGCCTAACAACTTTCTTTCATTTTGTCCTTGCTCTGTCCCTTTAGTCCAAATAAGCAGTGTTTCTGCTGAAATAATTTTCTCAAAAACTTTGGCTTTCCTGTGGATATCAGTGGGGTTCACCACTTTAGACAAAAGCTACACCCTAAGATATTTTCAGATAATTTATCCTCTATCTTGGCCTTCTGCTTGGATGACTGAGGGACAATGTCCTTAAGCTTCCTAAAGGCTCTATGGTTTGATGAAGGTCTTTGAGATATTCTCTTAATCTCTTGAAAGGGTCCTTTGTGTGAGTGAATATGCAACCTTTTGCTCTTTCTGTGGTATTAATAGAAGGTATAGTCATATCCTTTTTTTTCTAGACCACTGTCTAGAAAATTAACATCTTTTGCCTTCTAGAGAGCCTAGACATTTCTAAAACATCAAGTCATGGTTTCTTTTCTTTTTTGAGTTGGAGTCTCACTCTGTCACCCAGGCTGGAGTGCAGTGGCATGCTCACGCCACCGCAGCCTCGACCTGCTGGGCTCAGGTGATCCTTCCACCTCAGTCTTCCAAGAAGCTAGAACTACAGGCATGCGCCACCACACCTGGCTAATTCATGGTTTCTTTTTGCTTGACTGTTTTTCCCTCAATTTATCTTTCCCATCTTGCATTTTACAAGCAGGAAGAAAAAAATGAGGCACTATGTGATTTAAACCACTTTCAACATGTGATTAGAAGATCATCACTTACAAATTATGCTTTCTGCTTGACTACAGGAAACCATTTCACTAAGCTTTCTGCCACCAAATAACAAACATCTCCCTTCCTCCAGTTGCCAGTAACATGTTCCTTGTTTCCTTCTGAGTTCTCCCCTGCAGCATCCTTCAAGTCTTGATTTCTTTTCTTTCTTTTTTTTTTGAGTCGGAGTCTCACTCTGTCACCCAGGCTGGAATGCAGTGGCATACTCACGGCCATCACAGCCTCAACCTACTGGGTGTCGGCGATCCTTCCGCCTCAGCCTCCCAAGTAGCTGGAATTACAGGCGTGCGCCATCATGCCCAGATAATATTTTTTTATTATTTATTATAGAGATGAAGTCTCGCCAAGTTGCTCAGGCTGGTCTTGAACCTGTGGGCACAGGCAGTCCTCTTGCCCCCACTTCCCAAAGTGCTGGGATTACAGGCATGAGCCACCACATCCGGCTCAAGTCTGGATTTCTACTGTCAGTCTGTTCAAGGCAATTTATGCATTCTCTATCATGCTTCTCAAAATTCTTCCAGCCTCAATAAAAAATTTGTCAACTGTGGTAGCATGTGTCTGTAGTCCCAGCTACTCAGGAAACTGAGGCAGAAGGATTGTCTGAGCCAGGAGGTCAAGGCTGCAGTGAGCTGTGATCATGCCACTGTACTTCAGCCTGGGTGACAGAGACCCTGACTCAAAAAGAAAAATTCTTCCAGCCTCTATCAATGAACAATTGAAAATGAAATTAAGAAAACAGTTCATTTACAGTAGCATCGAGAAGAATACAATACTTAGGAATAAATGTAACCAAGGAAGTACAAGGCTTGTACACTAAAAGCTATAAAATACTATACAAAGAAATTAGGGAAGACCTAAAAAAATGGACAGACATCCATTCATAGACTGGAATACTTAATATCGTTTAAGATGGTGATATCACCAAATGGAGCTACAGGTTCAGTGCAGTCCTTATCAAAATTCCCCCTGCCTTTTTTGCAGAAATGGGCAAGCTGATCCTGAAATTTACACGGAAATATAAGAAACCCTGAATAACCAAAACAACACTTTTTTTAAATAAAATTTTTATTTTAAATATGTGGAGTACAATTAAGGGTTAGGTATACAAATGCAAAACAACATTTTAAAAGAACAAAGTTAAAGGACTGGATCACAGGAAGTCTACAACTACAACTTTACTAGATAACACCAAATTGTTCAAACTGATTATGCTAGTTTCCATGCCCATCAGTAGGATATGAGTTCCTATGTTTACAGCCTCATTAATACTTTTCTTTTTTGTTTGTTTGTTTTGTTTTGTTTTGTTTTGTTTTGAGTTGGAGTCTCACTCTGTCACAACCTCGACCTGCTGGGCTCCGGCGATCCTTCCACCTCAGCCTTCCAAGTAGCTGGAACTACAGGCGCGCGCTACCACGCCTGGCTAATTTTTTTGATTTATTTTAGAGATGAGGTCTCGCCAAGTTGGCCAGGCAGGTCTCCAACCCACAGGCTCAGGCAGTTCACGCACCTCGGCCTCCCAAAGCACGGGATTACAGGCTGAGCCTCTGAGCCCAGCCAATACTTTTCTTGATTTTAAAGTTTTGTGTCAGTGTGTAAAAAGGTATTTTCCTTTGGTTTTATCTCCATTTCAGGATTAAAGTATAATTTTCGTACAGTACAATTCACCTTTTTTAGTGTTTAGTTCATATTTTACACCTTGTTTCTCTGAATTCATGGTAATTTCTTCAAGTTTACTATTTCTGCTGAGTTTTAAATTTTAGTTAATTTTAGTTCTCTTTGTAGTTTTATTGTGTTCTTTTTCAAATATGCTCGGGCCATTAAAAAATTTTTTTTTAAAGACAGCGTCTTGCTCCACCACTCAGGCTGGAGTGCAATGGCACGAACACAGTTCACTGTAACCTTGAATTCCTGGGCTCAAGCAATCCACCTTGAGTAGCTAGGAGTACATGTGTGTGCTGCCATACCTGGCTAATTTTTTTTGCTTTTTGTAGAGATGGGGGTCTCACTGTGTTGCCTAGGCTGTTCTTGAACTCTTGGCCTCAAGTGATTCTCCCACCTTAGCCTCCCAAATCTCTGGTCTTGTGCCTCCCTTGGTTATTTATTTATTTATTTTTGAGTTGAAGTCTCACTCTGTCACTGAGGCTGGAGTGCAGCGGCACCTTCACAGCCACCGCAGCCTCGAACTGCTGGGCTCAGGTGATTCTTCTGCCTCAGCCTTCCAAGTAGCTGGAACTACAGGCACACTCCACCACACCCAACTAATTTTCTGATTTATTGTAGAGATGAGGTCTCACCAACTTGCCCAGACTGGTCTCGAATCCATGAGCTCAGGCAGTCCTCTTATCTCGACCTCCCCAAGTGCTGGGATTATAGACGTGAGGCTCGGCGCCTGGCCCTGCTTGGTTATTTTTATATTTTGCTTTTAGTCATATTTTCAGTTGCTTGTTTGGTTTTACCTTCTATGTTAATTTCAATTTCTAGTCTTTGCTCATCTGATTGTGCTGTTTCTACTTGCTCTTTTTCAGTGTGCCTTGTTTCTTTGTGGATCATTTGACTTCTAATAGTGGTTTCTCTTAATTTTACCTGTAGTAATTAAGGTCTGAATTAAAGAAGGCTCCCTTAAAGCTACATTGTCCAGTGGAGTAGTCACTAGCCATATGTGGCCATTTAAGTTTAAACTAAATTCAACTAAATTAAAAATGCATTTCCTCACTCACTAGCCACATTTTAAGTGCTCTAGAGCCACATGTGGGTAGAGGCTTGTCCACTAAACAACACAGATGTAAAGCACTACCATCAACTCCAGAGGTTTTGCTAGACAGCTTTGCTCTGGAGATCTTTGCTTTTCTTTCTGCCAGGTAGGCACCACCAGACTGGGAAGCTTTTTTTTTTAAATTTTCTATTACCTGGTGGTGATGAGAGGAAACCACTTTTAACTGCTCTTCGTTTGAGGGTTTTTTGAATCATGCAGGCGGTATGAAGTTGGGCTGCAAAGATTAGTGAAGCCTTATTTGAGATGATGAAGTTTCAAGGGAGATTTTTGCACAGTACTGTTACTATGGGGCAGAAGATATTCATGAATAATAGATTCTATTTCTTTGCCCAGATGATGAGAGTAATGTTGCAGTCACCAGACCAGGTTCAGAAAGTTCCTGTGTGCTGAGTGAACCACACCCTTTGGTGTTACCACGAGTGCCACAGTCTAAAGTGTCCATCACCTCAAATCCGGTAAGCCCCAGAAGGATTATTGGAGACCCCGAAGCTCGTCTCGCCAGAGGAAATTTGCTACAAGTTGTTGCCTTGATTGTATAATTTCTGACTTTTTTTTTCAGTAGTTATGTCTATCATGATAATCCAGTGGCTATTTGCATTGACCAGCTTCAGTTTAAAATATTAATAGCAAATTAGAGTTGATAAATAATTCTCAGTTAACTCTTTTGAAGAGGCATCAATAAATTGTACAATCTAGAATCAACTATGTAGGCAGCCTAAGTCTGTTTTGGGAAGAATGGAGACTACCCTTGTAATGAAAAGCGGGAATAATCTCAGATTTTCTATGACCGTAACATTGTCCTTTGAACTCCTTCTTTTTAATTTTTTTCCATCCTTTTTCTCTTAACTTGGCCTGTTCTGGTTTTTGTTTTGTTTTGTTTTTCTTCTGGTTTGAGAGATGGAATCTCACTATGTTCCCTAGGCTGGTCTTGAACTCCTGGGCACAAATGATCCTCCCACCTCAGCCTCCCAAGTAGCTGGGATCACAAGCATGAACTACTGCACCTGACCTGTTTTTGTTTTTTAATACTTAAATCTGTTGACTTTTTTGCCTTTTGGATGCTTAGTACTCATAACCCGGGTGTAAAAATCAAAACAAAGCAAAGAGAAAACCTGTTTCTTTTCTTTTTTTTAAATTGGAAAATACAGTTTATTTAGAAAGTAAATTAGAGATGAAGAGAGAGAGGAGATTCACCTCCTCAGAGTTGGGGAGGGTCCCAAAACCAAGAAACATGGTAGCCATAGCTCCAAGAGTCACATAGGCTGGGTGCAGTGGCTCATGCCTATAATCCCAGCACTTTGGGAGGCCAAGGTGAAAGGATTGCCTGAGCCCATCGGTTCGAGACTAGCCTGGGTAACTTGGCAAGACCTCATCTCTACAATAAAAAAAATTAGCTGGATATGATGGCGTGTGCTCATCCAGCTACTTGGAAGACTGAGGTGAAAGAATCACCTGAGCCCAACAGGCCGAGGCTGTGGTGGCCATGAGCATGCCATTGCACTCCAGCCTGGGCAACAGAATGAGACACCAACTTAAAAAAAAAAAAGAGTCACATAGACACACCAGAGTTTAACAAAGCAATGGCTGAGAAAACCTGTTTCAAGTAAGTTGTGAACAACACAAAGATGGCATTCCTTGCAGTAGACTGATGAGCTTGGTCTTGTCCCTGTGTAATGATTTATGTAGCCACGTTTCCCATAGGACAGTTTCCTAGTGTTGCTTGTGGCAAAAAAGGGGGGTGGGGGAAGGGAAGGGGAGGTGGGATGAGAGAGAAAAAGGATTCTAATCCTTGAGCCATGCTCGTCAACCCTGGGTGTGACTGCCAGATTTGGTCATTCGCTTTGTTGGTCTATTGGCCAGATATTGTGTAGCTGGATTTACAAAAGGGATATTTAAAAATAAAATCAGCAAGTCTTGGGATGAGCCAGGCAAACTACTGCTTCTTTGGTGGTGATGAAGCACTTCTGCATGTTAAACTGGATTGGCTGTGGTTTAGGTAGCCTAAGTCCTGAACAGTCAACTGGGTGGTTCTGGTTGTTCATGACCAAAGTAAGGAGAGGAGCGAATTCAGACATTCTTGGAAGAGGAAGGAAAGTACATTCTGTAGCAGAGGAGCAAATGGCCAGGAAAGGCACTAAACTGACAACCTGAGAAAATAAGCAAGATTTAAGGGTGGCAATATCAATCTAAGTAAGATTAAGTCCTGCTAAGATGAGAACAAGTAAGATAAATTCCTAAGTGGGATTTAGGTTGTCATTGAGAGTTGACTGCTCCAGGGGGTAGTAGAAGAGAAAGAATAGTTTGTGTAGAGTACAGGATTGTATGATGATGAAAGAGATTAAATTAGAGTTTATCCTTATTTTTTTCTATTATTGTTCCTTATTGTATTTGTGAGCTTTCTTTTTTTAAGACTTTCTTTTCTGTTGTAATGTAAACTAATAATAATAAAGGTCCTCTCTCCCTTGTGAGAGTGGTTGTTAATTGCTTTCATCCAGGGTGGTCAGGCTTCCCCCACCTGCTGTCATGTAGAAATAGAGGGGAAGGAAAGAACCCTGTCATATTGACAGTTGACTTGGGGCCCCAGCTAGGGCTACTGGCTAAGATGTTGTAAAAATTAAGGCAGAGAGAAAAAATATATAAATGACCAAGCTGGAAATATTAACTTTTGGCAAACAGGTATCTTCACCAACCAATGAGTAACATCTTCTCTTGATATGTAGATGACTTTCTATCAAGCAAGTGGTCATCAGCCAAATGGTCTCTTGGTTCATGGGATGCCTCTACAGCCAAGAAATCTCTCCCTAATGGACAAGCTCCTGTAAGAAGTATAACATTTTATTGGACTATAGAGTAAAAGTAGAACACTGAGAAATCAAGGGAAAACAAAATCAGTTAATCAGCGTGAGTACCTACCAAGCAGCCACAGAGCAGCTGGGAAGCAAGACATCCAGGGGCACCCTCAGGCAACTGATAATGTGACTGAAAAGAGAAGACACACACAGATAGGAAGAGACCTAACCATAGAGGACATTTTTGTGAGTGCCAACCAAGTGCTACCCAGAATGAATGCTATGGCAGTCCCAAAGAAGGGAGGCATTTTGGTGAGTAAGTGTAGGTTTTGAAAGATGGATGTCTGGATCAGAGCAGGAAGAGCATTCTAGATAGGAGAAATGGTGTGGGAAAAGGGTTGGAGATAGGAAAGTACAAAATTTTTAGGAGAGAGAGCAGATCGTTTTTGCTATAGTAGGATGACAAGTAGGTCAGAATTTTAATAATTGACAATCTTCTGGAATTAAAATAAGCCATGATGTGATTAGTAGGAAGGGACTATGAAACTAATGAATCTTGGGCCCAGATTGTGGAGGGTTTTGAAGACCTTGTTTTTGAGATTCATCCATGTTGTTACACGTGATCTTCTCCATTGCTGAGGAGTATTCCATTGTAAGAATATGCCACAATTTGTTTATCTTCTCTCCTTTTAAGTAACACTGAAGTGTTTCCAGGTTGGGGCTATTGTGCATAAGGATACTGTAAATATTCCTAAACAGGTCTTTTTTGTGGACTTAAAGGTCTCATTTCTCTTGGGTCAATACCTAGAAGTGAATGGGTCATAGTATGGGTGTATATGTTCAGTTTTATAAGAAACTGCCTTAAAATTTCCCAAAGTAGTTGTACCATTCTACACTTCTACCAGCAATTTATAAGTTTCAATTGTGGAACACATACATTTAAATCAGGAATTTGAAAGATCGATTTCACAGCAGTGGGACATAGATTGGATTGAAGCAGGAGGAACTGAAGGTTAAGAGTCTCATGTAGGAGTTTAAGCATGAGCTGCTCAGAGTCTGCACTCAAGCCACGGCATAGGTTAAGAAAGGGGTAAACTATCTTAAGAGATATTGTAAGAGAAATGAAATTCTACAGAAATAGAGGAATCAGTCAGCTCTGAGATTTCAAGCTCGAGGGAAGCTTGTTTTGAGGGGAAAAGGTGAGTTTCTTTTAGGGTACGTTACATTTACAGTGATGAGCCATCTCATTGGAAGTGTTTAAGAGGTCAGATTTGGAGACTTATCTAAAAGTCACATGGTTAGAAATTATAATCAAATTCAGAATTATGAATGAGAAGTTCACAGAACAAAATAAAGATGAGCATAGGGCTGCTAAACCCTAAATGTTTTGTAATTAGAAAGCAGAGTGTTAAGCCGGGCTTGGTGGCTCTGCCTGTAATCCTGCACCTTGGGAGGCTGAGGTGAGTGGATCACCTGAGCCCACGGGTTCGAGACCCGCCTGGGCAACTTGGCAAGACCTCATCTCTACAATAAATCAAAAAATCAGCCGGGCGTGGTAGCGCGCGCCTGTAGTTCCAGCTGCTTGGAAGGCTGAGGTGGAAGGATCCGCCGGAGCCTAGCAGGTCGAGGCTGTGGTGGCCGGGAGCAGCCACTGCCCTCCAGTCTGGGCGACAGAGTGAGACTCCAAAAAAAAAAAGAAAGCAGAGTGTTAAAAAAAAAAAAAAGTATAAGTGAATGTAGGAAGGCATGAAGACCAGAAAGATCTCGTAATTCTCAAGGTGACGCCCTATACCTTGATGGGCAGCTTCCCTTCAAAGTTCTCTAAACACTGAGGCACATTTTGCCCTAGAGCAGTGGTCCCTACCCTTTTTGGCATCAGGGACCAGTTTCATGGAAGACAATTTTTCTACAGACGGGGTGGAGAGAGGGAATCAGACATTAGATTCTCATAAGGAGTGCCCAGCCTAGATCCTTGCATGTGCAGTTTACAATAGGGTTTGTGCTCTTATGAGAGTGCTCTTATGAGACTCTAATGCTGCTGCTGATCTGACAGAAGGTGGAGCTCCGGTTGCTTGCAGCTCATCTCCTGTTGTGTGGCAGGCTCCTGACAGGCCATGGTACCGTGGCCTGGGGGCTGGGGACCCCTGCACTAGAGGACACCAAAGTAGCCTGAAAGGTGGAGGAACTTGCTGAGAGCCATAGGAGCAAGTGGCAGAGCTGCTTTCTCTTTCACTCCCCCTCCATTTTATTGTGCAAATACTGCCTCTTAGATGTCTTAAGTAATCAAATGTTCTGTCATCTGTTTTAAACAAAACAAACCAAAGCCCCTGAATCTGTAGGGCAGTGTTTAAGCTATTGAACTGTTTAGGTGTGCTATTTTATTTATCAGAGGACTTGCAGAAAAGGATTGAGTTTCTGTAGTTATTTATGCAAATAGGGCTACTGTGGTCCCAGTGTTCTGGACAGCATGAGGTCTAGACTCTATGCCTGCTTCCAGCTTTCTAAAGAACCCAAACTCTTATCCCTGAAGGTTTCAACTAGCTGAACACTTTAATCTCTACGTTGGGAACCATACTGGTGCCACAACTGCTCCCAAGTAGCAGTACTTGTCTTGCAGTTGTCTTTCTGGTGACAATCTTTTTCTTTTTCTTTCTTTTTTTTGAGTCAAAGTCACTCTGTTACCCAGGCTGGAGTGCACTGACATGCTCATGACCACAGCCCTGACCTGCTGGGCTCAGGTGATCCTTCTGCCTTAGCCTCCTGAGTAGCTGGAACCACAAGCACATGCCACCATGCCCAGCTAATTTTTTGATTAACTGTAGAGACGAGGTCTCACCAAGTTGCCCACGCTGGTCTCGAACCTGGGTTCAGGCAATCCTCTCACCTCAGCCTCCCAAAGTGCTGGGATTGCAGGTGTGAGCTACCACACCTGGCATGGTGACAATCTTTCAACATGAAAGAATACCTCAAATGTAGTAGGAAATTCAGTCTCTGTGGCACACTTTTGGAAGACACTTTGGAGTGCTCTTCAGGCTTGCCTTCACTGGTGACTGAACTGATGATGGCAGGTGAATAATGGACTTGCTTTTCCAAATATCCATTCTAGTAAATTATGTTTATGATTTAAATAATGTGCCCTTTTGTTTTTTGGGTTTTTTTTGAGATGAGATCTCACTCTGTTGCCCAGGCTAAGGACCAGTAGTATGATCATGGCTCAATGCAGCCTTGAACACCTGGGCTTAAATGATCCACCCGCCTCAGCCTCCCAAGTATCTGGGACTAGAGGCATGTGCCACCATGCCAGGCTAATTTTTTTTTTTTTCTGTAGAGACAGAATCTTGCTATGTGGCTCAGGCTGGTCTTGAATGAACTCCTGGCCTCGAGCGATCCTCCCACCTGGACCTTCTAAATTGTTGGAATTACAGGCATGAGCCACTACTCCTGGCCAGTATCCACTTTTAAGAACAGATTCTCATGCCTAAGCTAGATGATGTTCTAAAAACCAGGTTACTTACTGAAAGGCTTTTATTTTTGTTTTTTCTCCCTTAAATGTAATTTTTGGTCTAAGGCTTTTTAACCAGTGAGTCTTGTCTTTCTGTACATAGTGCTCGTTTATTTCATTGTGGGCTTCTGATTGGCCCCTAGAGATCTTGATGACAAGCTACTTGTGAGGCCTGGGTCCAGTACCATCCTTTCGTCCCGAAACTGGCCAAATCGAGCTGTGGAGCTTAGCACATCATCTCTGTCATATACAGTGCAGTCCGCCAGGAGGCGCAATCCCCCGCCGCGAACCCTTCATCCCATCAGCACAAGCCATTCACGGGCTGGGACGCCAAGACCTGTGGAAGAAATCTTCAGAGGATCGCGAGTGTAGGTTTCAAAATTTCTAGAAACTGGTAAAACTAATTAATTTTACATAGGGAATTAATTTAAATATAAGACTGAAATCTGTGCCTAGAAACTAATCATTAAGTATTCTTATGATAGATTGCCCATGGGTTTAAATCTAATAGAAAATGTGTAAATGAAATAGATATTGAATGTTTCTGTTGATTTTGCTAAAGATTTCTATAAAAATAAAATGTTGGGTAGCATTCTGTACTGGGATTTACAAAAGGATATGTGTATTTGATTCTTAGTAGGGACATGTTCAGTGAAATTTGTCCCAAAATAATAATAGTTAATTCTCCTTTAATGGTTTTTCTGTACCATTGGGATCCGCTTATTCCACTGACAATGAAAACTTTATAAACCTCAGATAAGTAGTTGCTTATATAACGGGAAAAATATTCTTTAGTGCTTCTTAGGAAGTAACACTGAAGTAGATCTCTTTCCTTTTCCACTCTTTGTTGGCTAAACACTCTTGAGCCTCATCATGCAAAATACCTAGCAGCCAATTTTTGAAGAAAAATTATTTTAGTTGTTGATTCACAAAATATCTTTGGATGATTGATTTATTTTCTTCCTTTCTTTTATTTTTATCTTTTGAGTTGGAGGTCTCACTCTTGCAGCGGCTGGAGTGCAGTATAATCACGGTTCACTACTCTCTCAACCTCCTAGGCTCAGTCAATACTTGCGCCTCAGTCTCCTGAGTAACTGGGACTACAGGCAAGCGCCACCACATCCACCTAATTACTTGACTTTTTAAAATATTTTGGCCAGGCGGTGGCTCACACCTATAATCCCAGCACTTAGGGAGGCCGAGGTGAGAGGATTGCCTGAGCCCACGGGTTCGGGACCAGCCTGGGCAACTTGGTGAGACCTCATCTCTATGATAAATCAAAAAATTAGCCAGCCGGGCTCGGTGGCTCAGCCTGTAACCTTGGGAGGCTGAGGTGAGTGGATTGCCTGAGCCCGCGGGTTCGAGACCCGCCTGGGCAACTTGGCAAGACCTCATCTCTACAATAAATAAAAAATATTAGCCAGGCGTGGTAGCGCGCGCCTGTAATTCCAGCTACTCGGAAGGCTGAGGCGGAAGGATCGCCGGAGCCCAACGGGTTGAGGCTGCGATGGCCGGGAGCGGCCACTGCACTCCAGTCTGGGCGACTGAGACTCCAACTCAAAAAAAAAAAAAATTAGCCAAGCATGGTGGTGCATGCCTGTAGTTCCAGCTACTTGGAAGGCTGAGATAGAAGGATTGACTGAGCCAGCGGGTCGAGGCCGCGGTGGCCGTCAGCATGCTACTGCACTTCAGCCTGGGCAACAGAGTGAGACTCCAATTCAAAAAACAAACTTTTAAAAATTTTTTTCAAGCAATCCTCCCACTTTGCCCTCCCAAAGTGCTGGGATTATAAGCGTGAACCACCGCCCCCAGGATGGTTGGTTTCTAAAATCATAATCAAGCATATGAATAGTAAGGCCACAGTTGTTTTGAATTAAGTTGTTTTGGGGGGTTTTTTTGAGTTGGAGTCTCACTCTGTCACCCAGTCTCACAGCCACCGCAGCCTCGACCTGCTGGCCTCAGGAGATCCTTCTGCCTTAGCCTTCCAAGTAACTGGAACTACAGGTGCATGCCACCATGCCCGGCTAATTTTTTAGTTTATTATAGAGACAAGGTCTCACCAAGTTGCCCTGAGTGGTCTCGAAGCCCTGAGCTCAGGCAATCCTCTTACCTTGGCCTCCCAAAGTGCTAGGATTACAGGCATGAGCCACTGTGCCCAGCCCAAATTCAACTTCTCAACTAAAACTGTATCACTGTACTTGTCCCTCAACGTTATTTTGATTTTTCAGTTTTTCCCAACAGACTCACCAAAAAAGCCGTTCAAATCTACCAAAAATCTTTGTCAGGTCACCAACTGTTCGATTATGTAGATGTAGCTATATTTTCGGAGATGAGTAGTCTAGATGTATAATTATTCTCTCATTTCTTCAGACAGTACTTTTTTTCAAAGTTGAAAATAAGTTGCTTTGTTACTTCCGGGACATTGAAGTATCATTCAGTTTCAGTTACTGCCTTAAGTGTGAGTAATACTGCAGGCTACCCTAAATTCCATTGAAGAGAATGAAAGTTAAGGAACTTGAGAATTGTAGTTATTACTGGATGTGGTGGCTCACACCTGTAATCCCAGCACTTTGGGAGGTGGAGGCAAGAGCACTGCCTGAGCCCAAGGGTTTGAGACCAGCCTGGGCAACTTGGTGAGACCTCATCTCTACAGTTAAACAAAAAATTAGCCAAATGTGATGGTATGTGCCTGTGGTTCCAGCTACTTGGAAGGCTGATGTGAAAGAATCTCCTTCAGGTCAAAGCTGCGGTGGCCATGAGCCTGCCACTGCACTCTAGCCTGGGTGAGAGTGAGACTGACTCAAAAAAAAAAAGAAGTCAGCCGGGCTCGGTGGTTCAGCCTGTAATCCCAGCACTTTGGGAGACCGAGGTGAGTGGATTGCCTGAGCCCACGGGTTCAAGACCAGCCCGGGCAAATTGGCAAGATCTTGTCTCTACAATAAATCCAAAAAAAAAAAAAGAGAGAGAGAGAGAGGAAGAGAATTATAGTTACCAGGGAAAAGAGAAGTCAGAAGCTCATGTGGATTGCATCAGAGGTGAATTTACAAACCCCAAATTAGCAGAGAAGTGCAAAACCAGATAGGGAAAATTGTTTTTTCATTCTAGTTCTGCGGGAAAGGGTCAATTTCTGTCATGTGCCCAGTATAAAGCTTTAAAAAAAGAAAATACTAGCCTTTTAGGTCTCCTTACTTAAAAACATAGGCAGTTTAAAGCTTTTTTGTGCACATTAAACTCACCTGCTTCATTTATTTGATTTCTGATGAATTTGCTGGCATTATAACTTCATGCTTTCATGCCTTGGTGTTCGCTGGTGGGACCTGCAGCCCGGCAGCCGACTCGCTCTCGTCTCCCTCACCAATGCCCCTGAGTCGAAATAATCTGCTGCCACCTATTGGCACAGCTGAGGTGGAGCGTCTGAGCACTGCGGGGCCACAAAGGCAACCGGTATGTCTCTTTCATGTCGCCTTTCCATATGCTTATTATAAAACCTCATGGGCTGTAATTCTAGAGTTTGTGCCTGGTCTTGATTTACATCTACATTTTGTCTCTTCCCAAGAATACAAACTGAGTGCTAATTTATGACCAGTGGAATTGGACCTGCCCAGGCCAATGTCGGACACATGTAGCTCCCACTATGGAGGTTTGAACTGTTTCTGTAACTTTTGTCTCCTCTGCAGAAACCCCATGGCGATTCCAGTCGAGCTCGAAGTGCGGTGGTGGATGAGCCTAACCATCAGCAGCCCCAGGAACGGCTCCTTTTACCTGACTTTCTCTCCAGGCCCAATACAACTCAGTCATTTTTGGTATATGATGTACTTCCTGATACGGCCTTGATCGTTGAGGGGGAAAACACTCAATTGTCAGACTTAAGACTTAGACAACTATGTTTCTTTCATGTAGCCTTTCCATATGCTTATTATATGGTTTAAACAACCCCAAGAATAAAAACTGAGGTTCTAATGATGAATAGTGTTATCTCAAGGTGAGAGGATCACCTGAGGCCAGGAGTTTGAAAAATATTGTTTTATATACACATACATTTGTTGAAGTTCTAACTGGTCTGTGCTGCCCATTCTTAGTCAATAAAATGTCTTATATAGAAATTTCAAATTCTAAACAATTTAAAGTTTAGCTACTTCTGAGCAAGCACAAAAATGTTCCAGTACACATAAGATGACAATATCTTCATTAACTAACCCTGCTCTTAGTTACATCAAAAGTGGTATCAGATTATGAGTATTGGTGGTTGAGTGAATTAGGACTTCAGAGTTGTTGAGATGTGGTCTTGCTGTGTTGCCAAGGCTAGACTTGGAATGCCTGGGCTCAAGCCATCTCCCTGCCTCTGCCTCCCAAGTACCTGGGACTACAGGTGTGCACCACTACGCATGACTCAGGGCCTTTTCTGTCTACTGGTGTTTTATCTTTTTGAGTCAAGAGTTTCACTCTGCTGCCCAGGCTGGAGTGCAGTGGCATGCTCATGGCCACCTCAGCCTTCCAAGTAGCTGGAACTACAGGTGTGCACCACCATGCACGACTAATTTTTCTTGATTTATTGTAGAGACAGGGTCGCACCAAGTTGCCCAGGCTGGTCTCAAACCCCTGGGCTCAGGCGATCCTCTTGCTTTGGCCTCCCAAAATGCTGGGATTACAGATGTGAGCCATTGCGCCAGGCTGGTATTTTAAATGCTGACAATTCCTTACTATTTACTGTGCATTTACTTTTAAGCAAGTAATAGGAAAAAACCTGGCTGGGCAACTGGGCATCACACACTGACCTTCCCCATTTGCAGGCCAGGATTTCAACCCTGTCTAATCTGCATCGTGGTAAGAGAGCTTGGGGAGCTTAGAGAAGTGACTGTGGCCCCACATACCACATCGCTTCTCACGATGGTGGTGTCTGCAACCCACTTATCTCGACTCATGACCCTTGAACTATATCAGCCTAAAGCACCGAACAGTCTATCAGAAGAGTGGTGAGAATAATAAATGGGACTTTGTATTAATTTCCTAGGGCATACCAAATGACCATCAACTCAGTGGCTTAAAACAGAGATGTATTCTTTCCCAGTTCTAGAAGCTAGAAGTTCAAAATCAAGGTGTCAGCAGAGCCATGCTACCTCTGCAGGCTCTAGGGAAGAATCTTTTCTGGCCTCTTCCTAGCTTCTGGTGGTTGTCTGGTGTTACTGGGCTTCTAACTGCATCACTCGTTTCCACCTGTCTTTCCATGGCTTTCTTCCCTGAATGTCTGTATCAAGATATTAGTCATTGAATTTAGGGCCCACCCTAATCCAGTATGACTTCACCTTAACTTGATTACATCTGCAAAGGTCCTATTTCCAAATCTGGTCACATTTACAGGTTCCAGGTAGACATGAATTTTGAGGGGACACTGTTCAACTCAGTAGACCTCATGAGGCTTGATTTAGGGGGAAATTCACCAAAAACAAGGACAAAAAAGGAAACATGAACATTCCTGATTCTTGGCATTCAATATGAAGCCCAGGTTTGAGAATTTCTACTGAATTTATCTCCTCATAATCAGATCCATGACACCTATTATGCAGTTTGATTATATTTTACAGCCAGATTCTCTCAAACATTTAATTTTTTTTTTCTTCAAGAGACAGGGTCTCACTCTGTTGCCTAGGCTAGAGTATAGTGGTGCAATCATAGCTCTCAAACTCCTGAGCTCAAGCAATTCTCCTGCCTCAGCCTCTGAGTAGCTGGGACTACAGGTGTGTTCTATTGTGCCTGTCTAAAAGCATTTAATCTTTGGTTGCCTTAGGAACACACAAAAACATTTCAGTTTTTCATAAGTTTGTAACAATAGCAAAATAAGAATTACTTATCATAGCCACTTCTCGCCCCATTTGCTAGCCAAAAAAAAAGAGAGTCAGCTGGTAACTCAGTTTAAGAGTATGGCCAAGTCCTGGGCCTGGCACTACCAGACTCACACTCTGCTCCTTGGTGTTTCCACCTAGAAGAGAGGTCAGTAAACTAGTTCACTGGCTACTCAGGCCTGTTTTTGTAAGTAAAATTTTACTGGAGCAGAGCCACCAAGCTCATTTGTTTATTTACTGTCTATGGCTACTTTTATACAACAACAAAATTGAATAGTTGCAGCAACCACCATATGGCCCACAAAGCCTACGATAACTATGAGTCTTTACCAAAAATAAGTTCGCTGACCTGTGCTGTTTAAACTATGGGGGCTTTGCCAGAAAAAAATGACTGAAATCTCTTGACTTCAGTGCTCTCACAGGAAACTGAGGGATGTTTTTATTATAGAAGCCCTAGCAGGACTGCATTATATTGCTTTTTTAAAAAATACTTGCATTTTAATATCTTAGGCATATCCTTACACGTTTAAATTCCTTGAGGTAATTTTAAAATGTTTGAGTTTCACAGTTCTAAAAAGTAAATGTAAAATTAAATTTTAATATGATGATAAAGCCATGGATTTTTCATTGCTGAAAAGGCTGGATGTTTTAGTCAGCAGGCAATAAAGAGAAATCAGACAAACATCTCTAGGAAGCTAACTGAAATATTAAACCCTATGGATTATCCAGACACTAAGATTTTCTTAATGGCACAGTAACAAAGTTGTAGAATTTGCAGTTTTTACAAGTTAATAGCTTTGTGGGCACCTGGCTTGGGATTTTTCTACTCACAATTCAACACAGTACACTCAGCTGATTTTTCTCTCAGGTTGGCAGATTATACCTTTTACACTGTTGTCGATTTCAAGGTTTTCCTTTGTGAACCTCCTAGAGTATTATTCTTTGGAAGAAGCCGCATTGTAAAAAGTGTCTCATCTTTTCTCTTTTAGCCGGATACACAGTGTCGTCGTTCGTGCCCAGTAGAGTATCCTCATCAGGCCCGGCCTGGTAGGGGATCTGCAGGTACAGGTGGGGCCATGGCCTTATTGTACTACCCTGTGGATGCATTAAGACCCTGCCTTTGTCTTTTTTTCTGCACGTATTTTCCCTTCTTTCAAATCTTCTTGTACTTAGTTTTCCCACATTTTTATAAATTACCTCAAGCTCACTTTGCAACATGGGGTATTAAAAAGAGATCTATTGCTCAGAGCCAAAAAGTTTCAGATGTCTGCTTTTTTTATACCATGTAAACTAACCTTTCACTACTCTTGTAAACTAATTTTTTAATCTAAAAAATTTAAGCCAAGTCAGTCCTTTTCATAATTTTCAAAATATTAATTTTATTATGTAGCCAAACTCCATATTCCTATGGGTTAGACTGCTTTGGTCAGTTAACTGTTAGGCTATGGTAAGAAAGGAAATTCTAAACTATCAGGATATGCTGAATCTGATCCTATCCCATTAACTCTTTTTAATCTCTATAACTTAGAGATACTCTGTAGGTGTTACTAACAAAAGTGGTGAGAGATTTAGGGATGTCTTAATTCTTCCTGTGACAGTCTTCTCACCAGCATCAGTATCATCATGTTAAAGGTAAACTTAGTAGTATTGGGCAGCTGAAATGCTTTCTTATTAATAAGAATAATCAGCTAATACAGTAAGAACTAATCTGCCTCAAACCATCTTTGCAATCCAAATGGTTTCTTAGTTCAGTTCCTAGTAGCACTGTTTGGTAGTCTGAATGCTTTAATCCAATTTTGCTTTTGGGTCAGTCCTAGTAGAGACTCAATGCTGCCTCTGAGCTACAATTTCAGTTGCATTGATGGTTACATATAACTATTTTAACATTTAGGTGAGACAGACATTTTAGTCCTTTGTATAATTAGTGGGCTCTTCTGCAAAACTAGGTTAGTGCTTTTATATCTTAATATGGGTTTTTAAAAATTTTACAGGATAAAATATGGAACACGTTTTTTGTTGCCTTGATAAATATATATATACTTTGTCTTAATACCAGTCTTGAAATTTAAAGTTCAACTGACAGAGCAAAAAAAGCTCTGAGATAAAAACTTGGGATTTATTATCAAATCTAGCCTGTCTACTAATGTTACTCTGTGATGTCATCTGTGTCTGACAGGTCCTCAGTTACATGGGTCTACAAAATCTCAAAGCAGAGGTGGGCCAGTCACTCGAACAAGGCAGGGACCATAAAGCAAATGAGAAGAACCTGCCAGGCAGCGGGAACACGTTGAGAAGACTTCATGAATCAGTGTTCAGTCATCAAGTGAGACAGAGCTTGCACACAAGATCAACTTGAAACCATCTTCATAAAGAGTTATTTTGGTACAACTGACTGAAAAACACAACGCACCAAAGCGCACACAAGTGTCATTTCTATTTCCAGTTACTGTCTCTTTCAGCATAAATTAACCTAGTCCACTGGAGAGGAAAGTTTGTACCCAAACATATAACAATGAATAACACTGAAATCACTGCTCATGCTATTAACAATGATCAGTTCATCTATGCGATTACACATACACAAAAAGCAGCAAATGATGTCTGGTAATAGTTATCAGTGGCCTCAGAATACTTCAGCTTGTATTAATTTCTGGAGAGTTGTAGTCAGTTTTCATTTGAAGTCATTTTTAGAAGACAGTGCTATCAAAAATCTGACCTACTTATCAAATAGATGTCCTTCCTACCAGTAGATTAAGATGAAAGGGATAACTAAACAGAAATGTTTACCATTATGAGAGTAAAATAACTTAAGTCATACTGCTTATCGCTTTCAGACTGGACAGCTCAAACCTTACAATGCCTACTTGTTATCAGGTTATACTTATTTTCTTCTTGAAGTACTTAACTGGTCATGTTTTTTCCCAACTATTAAAAATCACCTTGCCAGGTTTTCTCCTGCAGCTGAGACAGTCAATTAAAAAATGATTTGTACAATCTATTAATGAGCCACCAAAGAACAAGTCCTTAAAAATTTAAAAACTCTGGCAAGTAGTCCAGCATAAACATATCCTATGAGCAGCAAAAGTAGAAAGGTTCAGCATTCTGATTTTACCACAGAGGGCACTCATGAATGCAGCAATGGTTTTAACTATGGCTTCAATTCTATTTAAATTTCACTAAATATTAATTTTGATAGTCATACCAGTTTTAGATGTTAGTTTTCAGAGTGGATAAATTAAAATTATAAATTAGAGTAACTTTTTATAATACCAGGGTGTCCTAATGCTATCATATGAAGACATGCTTCAAACAACCTGCATTAAATTATATTTTTAATACAATTAGAGTATTTTTTAACTTGTTTGTAGTCATAAATTGAAAGTGTCATGTGCTTAGCTTAAACTATGATACATAAAGCTCAATAGCAAGAGGCTTGTTTTATGCACATGGTATATTAAATATATTACTCTACCATCAGATTTGAAGTTGAACAGTCCCTTAAAAATTTCATATAGTCTAATAAATCATATCAAGTCATCTAAATGTAACTGAAATTCTCGGTTAGCCTTTCAAGAAGTAATTTAGCCCAATCCCCTCACCTTCTGTGTGTATGTGTGTGTGTGTTCCTTCAAAGCCAAAGCAAATTTTTTTCTTTTACCAAAAAACTAGACATATTTTACAATGACAAGTTTGGATCTCACTCTTTTATAAATGAGGAAACAAATCAGACAAGCTTAGTGACCTAAGGACATTCAGAAATTAAAGGAAGAACTACAACATACATCTTTTTTTGAGTCAAGGTCTCACTCTGTCACCCAGGCTACAGTGGAATGAGCAGAGTTCAACACAACCTCGACCTCCTTGCCTCAGCGTCCTAAAGTAACTGGGACTATAGGTATATACCACCACACCTATCTAAATTTTTAAAAATTTTTTTGTAGAAATGCTATGTTGCCTAGGCTTGTCTTGAACAACTAGGTTCAAGCAATCCTCCCACTTCAGGCTCCCGAAGAGCTGGGACTATAGGTATGAGCCACCGCACTCGTCCTTACATCTCTTTATGTAACTTACCAGGCTATTATAATGCCAACTGCAACTATCTTTTTCTCTATCGTAAACAGCACATTTTTTTTTCTAGATCACATTTTAAATGATTATGGATCATTTAAAAAGCCCCAGAACTTATGTTTTACTTGTTTATTTAATCATATACAAGTCTTAGAAAAATGCTTGAATTATGAACACCTGAAAAGTACAAAACCTGGCCGAGTAAAACAAAGAGAGGGTGTATTCAAGATCATTAAGACCAGGTATAAACTGGCAAGTATTTGGAAGACAGCTGTTAAGCTAGTGCTTTCAAGGTGCTCTAGCTAGGTAGAATGTCCATTCTAATAGACCTGCACATCACAAAAAGCTGTATGAACAGACCCACTTTCTAGATAAGAGTTCTGCATACAGAAGAACCACAGAAGCAAGTGCTGTCAGGAAGTATACTCCCTCTGCCCTCCTAACTATCCCCACCAAATTCCTTCAAGACCTCCTATGATGTCAGGTGACTTCTAGGAAATACTAATACCACACTGAGAGATTCCACTTGCTTTTTAGTCGATCTGAAAAATTTAGGCTGGAAAGACAGTTTCTCTCAAGGGTTGGGTTGACTTTTGCCTTCAAATCTTGACTGCACCTTGCCTACCATGGCATCAATGAACACCTAAGGACCTTTGAAGAGGAAAATTCCATTATTTCTTTCCTTTCTTGAGAGTCGTTTTTTTCCCTCCTCCTTTGGAAGGTTTGCAGTATTTTGCTTCCATCTGAGCCAGAAAATTGTCCATTTCCTTTTGCCGATCCTTTTGTCTGCTCTGTTTGAGAAGTTAAAAGACAAAAGTTTTCAAAACACAACACTATCCAGAGACAGTACTTAGTGGTTGTCAGGGGTTAGAAGGGAAGTGCCTACTAATGGGTATGTGGTTTCTTTTTGGAATAGTGGCAATGTCCTAGAATTAGTGCTGATGGTTGTACCACTTTGTGAATCTATTAAAAGAACCAATGAAATATACATTTTAAAAGGACAAACAGACCGGGCTCGGTGGTTCAGTCTGTAACCCAGTACTTTGGGAGGCCGAGGCGAGTGGATTGCCTGAGTCCGCAGATTCGAGACCAGCCCGGGCAACTTGGCAAGACCTCATCTCTACAATACATAAAAAATTAGCTGGGAGTGGTAGCGCATGCCTGTAGTTCTGGCTACTTGGAAGGTTGAGCCGGAAGGATCGGGAGCCCAGGAGGTCAAGGCTGCAGTGGCCATGAGTGTGCCACTGCACTCCAGCCTGGGCAAGTGAGACTCCACCTCAAAACAACAACAACAACAAAAAAGAACAAATAGATGCTATGTGAATTATGTCTTAAAAGAAAAAATATCCACAACACTACCCATACACTTCAAAGAAAATATTAGTACTAGGAATCAGACCATGAAAGCAGTGGCAACAGCCTGCCTGTCAGGTTTACCTGAATGACAGCTTTCAAGTTATCCACTCCTTCATCAAGCCCCAACTCTTTCCTGCTTTTTTCTGCTTCTTTAGCTTCTTGCTCAGCCTGAAACAGAAACTCACATAAGACTCCATGGCAACCAGGAAATGCTTAAAATACAGCCTCTATTTCTCAAAAGCAAATATATGATAATAAGATGACTTTCAATTTAAGGCTTGTATGAATAGACAAATTACATAAATATGTCACTTGTTATAAGGCAAAATTGCTGAGAGCAAGCAGTAGACCCTCTGATTCCAATAACCATTTCTGACAAGTACTTTGGCACTCAATCACATGGGATACAAAACAATATGGAGTGCTAGGAAAGGTCACTTAACAAACGATGTCCTCAAAAGTGATGCCAGGATATGATTCCTCCTCTGGAAATCTAATTTACTACGTGGGACTGGTGGTAGCCTTGTGAACAATCCTAGTTTAAAATTTCTGATCAGAAAAAACAATATTAAATTCAACTTTAACCTCCCTTTACAGGATTTCAAGGCCATTTTCATTTGCCAAATTTTCCTAGGGCATTGTTTCCAAAATGCCACAAGAACACCTTAGGGCAACAACTATGACTATAAGAAGGCTGACCCCTCCTGAACTTTTTCTTTTTTTTTGAATTGGATTCTCACTCTGTCGCCCAGGCTGAACTGAAGTGCAGTGGCACACTCACAGTCACTGCAGCATGCTGGGCTCAGGAGATCCTTCCACCTCAGCCTTCCAAGCAGCTGGAACTACAGGCATGCGCCACCGCACCCGGCTAATCTTTTTGATTTACTGTAGAAATGTCTCGTCAAGTCACCCAGACTGGTCTCAAACCCATGGGCTCAGGCAATCCTCTCACCTCACCTTCCCAAAGTGCTGGAATTATAATAGGAGTGAGCCATGGCGCCCGGTTCTGAATTTTTCAAATAGCAGTTAATGCTATTAATACTGGGAATGATGCTACATTAGGAACTAATTATCCCAACAAAGACAGTTCCATGTATTCAAATTCTCTCTCTAAATTCAAGGTCCCCCCTCCCAACCTACACCTCTTCCTCCTCAAACATAAGGAAGTTGGCTGAGGCGGAAGGATTGCCAGAGCCCAGCAGGCGAGGCTGCAGGGGCCGGGAGCGGCCACTGCACTCCAGTCTGGGCCACCGAGTGAGACTCCAACTCAAAATAAATAAATAAATAAAAAATAAGGAAGTTTCTCAAACTAACAGTCTATTGTTGAATGCAGCTGTGTTCAGTTTCACCTGAGAAAATGGTTAACAACTTAAGATAAAAAAAAGTCAGCTTGAGCATTAGCAGATGTAGCCTATGAACTAAAATGATGAGGGTGAAAGAAATTCCACTTCTCCCCTCAGCCCAACACAGAGGTGCAAACAGGCCCTTCAAATTTTCACCAAAAAACAAAAAGGTCAGCTTCCTCTCTGCATCTTGAATCTAAAAGCTGTAGATTCCCCAGCATCCCACACCCTGCCCCCCTCAGTTCAGCCACACACAAGGCACCTCAAGTACCCACCAAAGACCTAAAACCTTAAATTTTTTACGTTCCATTGAACTCATTATGAAAGTCAAGTTGAGGTAATGGTTACTTTCCCAAAAGACCAGAGACAGATGTTCGCGAACCTTGAATCTCCTCTTTTCCCCAAACACTACTTGTCATAAGCACCTTTCCTCTCCCATCATCCACACTCCTTCCCACCCTCCTAGTTTAGTATGGGTGTAAAGGACATAATAGGCCATAATCCTGGATTCTTGACAAGTATTCCTCAAAGTGTGTTCAAAAAGACACCATCAAAATGAGGTAGTGTTGCTTTAAAAAAAAAAAAAAAAAAAAGGAAATTCTGGATCCAACCCAAGATTCTGCACTGTTAACAAGACAGTCTCTGTCATCTTTTCCCCAACCCTCAACCTGAATAAGGGCCACTGTCTATCCTGTGTATCTGGACTCCACTGCTTTATCTCCCAAGGAATGCCTCAGCAAAGCTACAAGCATTGGACTATATAAAAAAAAAAATGTTCAGTGTCACTTTAAGATGATATTATTTAAACAATCTACGTAGTAAAATCATCTTAAGTATACACTAGAGAAAAAGTCTCTCTCTATGAATTGGTATGTCCACCTTATTAGATGAGATCTGAGTTCAAATTAACCCTAGTCCTTATTTGAGTGGTTTTGTATATACTACCGTTGTTGAAAATACCCTCAAGTCGGGCTCGGTGGCTCAGCCTGTAATCCCGTGCTTTGGGAGGCTGAGGTGAGTGGACTGCCTGAGCCCGCGGGTTCGAGACTCGCCTGGGCAACTTGGCGAGACCTCATCTCCACAACATACCCAAAAATTAGCCGGGTGTGGTAGCGCGCGCCTGTAGTTCCAGCTACTTGGAAGGCTGAGGCGGAAGGATCACCAGAGCCCAGCAGGTGGAGGCTGCGGTGGCCGGGAGCAGCCAATGCACTCCAGTCTGGGCGACAGAGTGAGACTCCAACTCAAAAAAACAAAAACCAAAAAAAAACCCAAAAAAACCCTCAAATTCTTTTTGGAAGCAGTCAAAATATGAATAACCCACAGCATTCAAAATCTTACCCTCCTTTTCCTTGCATTCATCTTTTGTTTCGACTCTTTGACAAAGGCATTATAGGATGGGACTTCTCTGGCATCAATAGCTTGCTGAATGATATCCCTTATCCTGGGTTCCTCTGTGTACTGCACACAAAGCACAGACTCCATGATCTGATCCATGTCCCCCTTGAAGTCCAGATACGCCTGTTTAATGTCAGTCAGCTCTTCTTCAGAGCCTTTATACGTCTTTTCAAATGCTTGAATGTCTTCTAGAGAGATCTGATAATAAAGAACATATACTTTAACTTTGGGAATTTTATTTTAAATAAAACGTACACTGGAGATAGAGGTGTTGACATGCTTCTCCCCCAAAACAACAGTCGCTTGAGTTGAAATCGTTGCAGGCAACCAAATTTGCTATGCCCTATAAACTTTTCCAGAATTCTCCCTAGGACCAGGGTAGAGAAATTTAAGTGATGTTTTCGAGGGTGAGAAAAGACTCAGATAAACACACAGGACTTCCGTTTGGATATATAAAGAAAAGCGCATCCTGGAAAAAAAATAAAAACCCTTTTTAGTCCAACAATCACGCTGTGTCAACAGGGAACCAAAGGCCCGATTCGGTAAGTGTGCGTGCATTTCTATTTCAAGGAAAACTCGAAGTCCGCATTCCTACCAAGTTAACACAAAGTGAAAGACCTCCGAGATAATAAAGGACGGCCCCAAAGAACGCTCCGGAGCCCCTACCTTTTTGAAGAGTAGCCTCCAGTACGCCTCCCAGTCCCGGTCTTGGGCGAGCGCAGCAGAGTCCTCGTCCACAGCGCCCTGCTCATCGTACACCGCTCTCTGCTCTTGGTCACTCAGGACGGAATAGACTCTCCCCAGGATCTGAGGGGACAGAGTCCGTAAGTCGCCCCGGCGCCTCCCGCTGAAACCGCGCGACGAGGAGGCGCCGAGCCGAGATCGGCGCGCTCCTCCGGGGCGGGGCGGGGCGGGAGGCCAGAAGCCTGGAGGGCCCCCTGCAGCCGGCCCGCCTCGGGGCGCGGACCCGCATACCTGGAAGCGGCGGGTGGCGTCCTCCTTGTCGCCGTCGCTCACCCGGTCCGGGTGCACCCGCAGGGACACCTTGTGGTAGCCGCGTCGGACCTCGCCGTCTGATGCCTCGCGCCGCACGCCCAGCACCCGGTAAAGGTCGGCGG
>NW_007251354.1:407999-413247 GCF_000164805.1 Carlito syrichta | reverse complement strand
AGGAGCCAGGAGCCAGGAGCCAGGAGCCCGTCCTCGGCGGAAGCGGAGTCGCCGGCCCTCCACCCTCTACTCTGGAAATCTGGCGTCTCTTAATCCCCGGTGTCCCGGCGCAGAAGCAACTCAGTAATGTCCACATATTAGGCTGTATTTATAAAGTGTTGGCCCGGGCTGGAGTGCAGTGGCACGCTCACGGACACTGCAGTCTCAACCTCCTAAGCTCAGACGATCCTTCCGCCTCAGCCTTCTAAGTAGCTGGAACTACGGGCGCGCGCCACCACGCCCAGTCTCATTTTATTTATTGTAGAGACAAGGTCTTGCCAAATTGCCCTGGCTGGGCTCGAACCTGTGGGCTCAGGCAATCCTCTCACCTCGGACTGCCAAAGTGCTGGGATTATAGGCATGAGCCACCACGCCCAGCTCCGTGAATATCTTTTAAACCTCCCAGAGTTGCCATGATTTTCAAAGCATTTCTCTTGCCCAGGTCCAAGACCAAACCCAGCTAAAGTCAGTTCCTGTCAACCTGCCCCGGCTTCAAAGTCTCCTCAAATCAACCGGAGGCAAACCAGCAACCCTGGGGGAGCATCAGTGACCCTAGAATTTGATAAATCTCAAGAATAAAACAAGTTGGTACATTGATAGGGCTTTAGAAGCTCCTCTACAAATTTCATATAACTTAATCAAATGATAGAATTCGACATTTATATTACCCAGAGTGCGCACTCAAAGCACATAATTCATGTTTATGGTTGTAGGATCCTGCAATTCTGGTGGAACAGGTAATGTGATGTTTTGGTTTGGCAGAACTAGTCATTTATATTAGCAAACTCACATCACAACGTGAGTCTATCCTTCTAAGTGGGATCTTGGAAAACCTCCATTTTTGCTTTCCCCCCCCCTCTATGGACAACATATTGGGAAAGGTTTTCCAGGTAGGCATACTGGGGTCTGAATCCTAATCACTGGGCAAGTTTCTACCTCTAAGCTTCCACTTCCACATTTGTAAAATGGAGATAATGCCACCTACCTTCAAGATATTTTATAATCCTCAAAAATAACCTTGTATGTAAAAGGCCACAGGTGCTTTACAATACTAGCTTTCTTCCAGTTTCTCATTTTTTAAAAAAAGTACTCAAATACATCAATTTTGTTTCTATAAACACACATTTATTTGTTAAAAACTGAAATGGCACACTAAATTGTCCTTTTACTACAATTTGAGTTTTTGAAAACCAGAAGATCTAATTATTATGTTCTGGTCAAACTACCCAATGTTTTCTTTATATTCTTTCCCAACAAGCTATTTTCCTGCAAATTCTCGATGCTGGGTTTCATCTCACTGACTTCAGGCTTTTAAACCCTGTGGGAAGAGTTGATGCTTACTGGTGCTTCCTCGGGTCAAATCAAAAAGCTGGCTAGGAGTGGTGGCTCACACTTGTAATCCCAGCAATTTGGGAGGCTGAGGCAGGAGGATCACTTAAGCCCAAGAGTTTGAGCCCACCTAGGCAACATACCAAGACCTCGTCTTCACAAAAAAATTAAAAAATTAGCCAAGCATAGTGGCATGTCTGTAGTCCCAGCTACTTGAGAAGCTGAGGTAGGAGGATCACTTGAGCCCAGGCGTTTCAGGTTGTGGTGAGCTGTAATCATGCTCCTGTATTTCAGCCTGACTCAAAAAGAGCAAGACCCTGACTCAAAAAGAAAAAAAGGGAGGGCCAGGGCTACCAGGTGCTTGAAGGCCCATGTGGAGAAGACGCTCCAGCTGGTAATGAGATCACCCAGGTTTGCAGCAAGCTCCACACCGAGGCCTTGGCCTTCCAGGTGAGTCTGAGGAAGCAGCAGATGTGGATCTACTCGCTGGAAAAGATGGCGGAGCAGAAGACCAGAAAAAGCCACGAGCTAATCCGGGTCTGCAACCTCATCTCCATGATGGAGAAGGTCCGACTGAGGCACTCTTCACCTTCCTGTCTGTTTGGGTCTCTTAGGTTTCGTGTGACTTTCTCTATCTTAACCTCAACTCATATTTATACTACATTGTATTCAAAAGGAGTAAATAAAGTTTCCCTGCAGTCAAAAAATGAACAAACAAGCAAACATGAAAAGTCTGGCTGGAGGTTTTGAAGTATGAAGTCTTGGAACGTAGTAGATTATAAAGCTATCCAAGAGACCCAGGGCCCAACCCAAAAGTCCAGCCTTCCCACAGCCACTATCTTTCCTAAGACAAAGTCCAAAAAAGCTAATTAGTGCCTAGACCTAGCTTTATGTCAGACACGAACAAATCTTTCCCTGAGCTCTGCTCAGGCCAGGCAGGAAGAGCATGAATGACACAGAAAACTCCATTTATTGACCTCCAGATATAACAAAATTAAGATTTCTGCACGAGTGTTTTAAGAGACCCTTGACCCCATTCTGGTTGAGCTCACCGAAGTCAGCTTGCTTCTGTTTCTGCAGCCTCTGTATCTGTTTTCTGAGAAGCTAAGAGGAGTTCACGTGTCCGTTTCCTTCGCAGTCTCTCAGCATTTGTGATCATCATGGGATGCAGAGGGAAAAAACCAGAAAGACCTACAAGCAACAGAATTTTCATTTATTATAGCACCATACAAGTCAATTTTTTTTTCTGGAGTTGGAGTCTCACTCTGTTGCTCAGGCTGGAGTGCAGTGGCATGCTCATGGCCACCGCAGCCTCCACCAGCCATGCTCAGGTGATCCTTCCGCCTCAGCCCTCCAAGTAGCTAGAACTACAGGCATGCACCACCACACCCGGCTAATTTTTTGATTTATTGTAGAGATGAGGTTTCGCCAAGTTGCCCAGGCGGGTCTTGAACCCGCGGGCTCAGGCAATCCTCTCACCTTGGCCTCCCAAAGTGCTGGGATTACAGGCGTGAGCCACTGTGCCTGGCCACAAGCCAATGTTTATTACCTGAGGACCTTGCCTCACAGAACCGGGTCAGGTCTGGGACCTGACCCAGAACATGAAGGCAAACCATGCCCCTCACTCTGTACTGGGTCTCCCCTCACCCCTATCATTTTACTGCGAGGAAACAGTGAATCACATCGACTTCCTAACACTATTCTCTTTATTTGGGAAAAAAGATAAACTGACAAATGGCCATTCAAAAACACATTATTTCCATTTTTTAGCATAAAACCCCAGCCACCCAAAAAGTCTCACAAAGGAGCCCACAAAAGAGGTCTCCAGATTCAAAACGCCAATTAGATCACAACTTCAGCCTCCCGCTTGAGTCGTGAGACACCTAGAGGGAACCACAACCATCCCTCGGTCTCTCCGTCCTGGAGCTGACTTGTTTAAAACCTCAATGAGGTAAGACCAGATCTGAGTTACCCAGAAGCTTTTCCATGGGCTTGGAGAGATGGGCCCCACAGCCAATCCAATACCGGATCCTGTCCAGGTTGAGGGCAACGAGTTTTTCTCCGTGACTGTTGGGCAGTGGATCATAGGAGCCCAACTGCTCTACGAAACGGCCGTCTCTGGGACACTTGTTGTGAGCAGCCACAATGCGGTAGAAGGGCCGGTTGGTGCAGCCCCCCAGGGCAAGGCGGATGGTCAAGTGGCCTCCGTGGTAGGCCTTGCAGAGGAGGGTGGCTGTAGAGAAACGGCTGGTTAGGACACGAGGAATGAGAGCACAAAATGGGCAATGGGAGGCAGGCGGAACAATTCACTTTTTCGAATGAAATGACTTCACTTCCAATCTATTCCTGCCAATCCAGCTTACATGCTATTTTCTTTCTTTTCTTTTTGAGTTGGAGTCTCACTCTGTCGCCCAGACTGGAGTGCAGTGGCCGCTCCCGGCCACCGCAGCCTCGACCTGCTGGGCTCCGGCGATCCTTCCGCCTCAGCCTTCCGAGTAGCCGGAATTACAGGCATGCGCTACCACGCCCGGCTAATTTGCTGATTTATTGTAGAGATGAGGTCTCGCTGCCCAGGCGGGTCTCGAACCCGCGGGCTCAGGCAAACCACTCACCTCGGCCTCCCAAAGGCACGGGATTACAGGCTGAGCCACCGAGCCCGGCTAGATGCTATTTTCTTTGTGAAAACTCTTGTCCACTCCAACCAGAAACGACCTCCTCATCCGCATACCACCCTGCATAGACGACCATTCACTAGCTCCGTGTCCTTGTCGGAGCCTTCGTTGGTTCAATGAGATGAGGCTCTCAGCAAGGACTGAGTAGGGGAAAACTGAGAGAAGGGCCAAATGTGAGGCGGTGTGGCTGTTTCAGGCTCCGCGGCCTCCAGCGCGCTGGGAGGGAGCTGCTGCACCCGGTCCCGAGAGCCAAAAGCCCCTGCTGCCGCCCGGAAGTTCTCGCGGGGCCCCGACGACTCACTGAGGTGGACCATGGTGCAGCCGGCGTGCGGGTCCTCGGAGCGTCCCGCTACCCGCCCCGACCAGCTCTACGGCTTCGGCAGGGCACGGGACCGACGCGGACGCTCGCCGCAACCGAACGGGGGCCGGCCCCCCGGCTACCCAATCGCGAACGCCTCGGCTCCGGAAGTGGGCTGTCTACGCGCCCGCCTTTTCCGCTTCCGCCCTTATACTTCCCACAATGCAACACGGTGACCCTTCCCGTTCCCTCGACTGCCGCGAAAGAGGCGCGTCTCTAGTGGTGTCTGGTGGGAGTGGCGATGCCAGCCCAGTCTGTTTTAAGTTTTTTGCAGAGGTGAGGAGTGTTGAGAGAATTCCAGTCGCGCCTAGGGCGATGTTGGACGCTCCGTAAGAATCCATCCACCTCGCCGACGTTTGTTGAGCACCGTTCGTGCCGACGTGCCGTGCTGAGCGCGCGGGTACCACACACAGGGCGCCGTCCCTGCGCCCGTGGGGCCCACAGTGCCCGGGGGAGACCGTGGAGTTACGCCGGAGAAACTCGGGCCATCCGGACGCGGTGCCGGGCGAGCAGAGGAGGCAAGCCCGGCACTTCTCAGGACTTCGCCAAGGAGGTAGCGTTAAGGCCGAGACCGAGAGAAGTATAAATGGCTGTAGAGTTTACTTTATCCTTCTCTGTTAACGAATTTGCCTCTCCCCTACTATTATCCTCCCACGCCATAGAGGCAGACGCACCTTAAAGAATAGAAGTATGAAGCCGGGCTCGGTGGCTCAGCCTGTAATCCCGCGCCTTGGGAGGCTGAGGTGAGTGGATTGCCTGAGCCCGCGTGTTCGAAACCCGCCTGGGCAGGGAGACCTCATCTCTTCAATAAATCAAAAATCTGCCGGGCGTGGCAGCGCATGCCTGTAAT
>NW_007251354.1:380810-407979 GCF_000164805.1 Carlito syrichta | reverse complement strand
GAGGATGCGGTGGCCGGGAGCGGCCACTGCACTCCAGTCTGGGCGACAGAGTGAGACTCCAACTCAAAAAAGAAGCAAACAAAAAAAGAATAGAAGTATGAGGCCGGGCGCGGTGGCTCACGCCTGTAATCCCAGCACTTTGACATCTTTCGTCCCAGATACGGCCTCCGTGGTGAGTTTTGCATCTGTTGTAGACCCCGTGGTTGGTTACAGGGAGTCAGTACCTCCATCTTCAGCAAAGATCTCTCTGTTCAGCTTTTTTTGTTTGTTTTTTGAGTGGGAGTCTCACTCCTTGGCCCAGACGGGAGTGCAGCGGCCGCTCCCGGCCACCGCAGCCTCTACCTGCTGGGCTCCGGCGATCCTTCCGCCTCAGCCTTCCAAGTAGCTGGAACTACAGGCGGCGCTACCAGGCCCGGCTAATTTTTTGATTTATTGTCGAGATGAGGTCTCGCCAAGTTGCCCAGGCAGGTCTCGAACCCGCGGGCTCAGGCAATCCACTCACCTCAGCCTCCCAAGGCGCGGGATTACAGGCTGAGCCACCGAGCCCGGCTTCTGTCAGCTTTATGTTCACCGTTTGTTCCAAAGGGCCTGGCCACAGCTACTATGCTGTTTACCCTAATACAGTGACTCAGCTCAGGAGTCTTCTTCCAGGCCCACCTTTGAAAATGATGCCTTAGTTACCAAGTTTCAATTAGGTGAGCCTGGCCAAGGACCATAGCAGCTGACTTCCTCCAGGAGTGATTCAATAATTTTTCATCAAAACCCTAGTAATGACCCCGCTATACCTTACTTTTATTTATATATATATGTAATTATGCTATATAATTATAATAATTATACTATGTATCATTTACATATAAAATTATATACCTATATATTACTCAGTATACCTAAATTAACTCCAGAGAATTTTGAGTCTTGTATTTCCACATTTTATTGTCATCCAGTAACATAGCCAATGGAAATGAATGGGTTTCTGTTTATGGCAAAGATTCTTTGTTCTCCAGCGTCAGACTTCAATGGTGAAACTTTCTCAGAGAAATACAGAAAATACTGAGTTCCATACAGAAAATTCTTCAGCTGGAAGGATGTCAGAAAGATGGATTTCCAAAGCCAACTGTTTCCTGTACCATGCGGATCTCTGCTAGCAGAGCCTCATCTTTCAATTTCAGCTACATGAAAGGAAGAAAGGAAAGGATACATATCATACCTAATATACTTATGTGACTTTGAAGACCGCTCATTTGTAGGGCTACAGCTACAGAATGTAGTTCCTTGGGGTGGAATTGGCTCTTCCTATAGTCCCTATTTCAGGAAAACTCCATTAAAAGACTTTAGAACATTGTGCTGGTTACATGGATATGTTTACTTTGTGAAAATTCATTAGGCACCTATGAACACTCATGATTTGGATATTTTTGGTAAGATAACTTTATTAAAGTTTATTCCTAAAAGTGTTCACATTATAACCAGCATCTTTGGCTAATATGTAGGATTCCCATTTGGCAACTCACAGAAATCAGAGACACAAAAATCACAGGCTTATATTAAATCTAAACTTAGTTTTAGAATCTAGATGTATAGTAAAGATATCTAGTATGTAGCCTACTGAATACCCATTCTCTCTTATTAAAAAAAAAATAATAAGCCGGGCTCAGTGGCTCAGCCTGTAATCCCGCGCCTTTGGGAGGCTGAGGTGAGTGGATTGCCTGGGCCCGCAGGTTCGAGACCTGCCTGGGCAGCTTGGCGAGACCTCATCTCTACAATAGATCAAAAATCAGCTGGGTGTGGTAGCACGCGCCTCTAATTCCAGCTACTCGGAAGGTTGAGGCGGAAGGATCGCCGGAGCCCAGTAGGTCAAGGCTGCAGTGGCCAGGAGCAGCCACTGCCCTCCAGCCTTAGTGACAGAGTGAGACTCCAACTCAAAATATTGCTGTATTTCAGGGCAGCAATACAATCAGCTAAAAAGCCTTCTGTTCATGCTTCCCTTGCAGCTAGAGGTAATCACATGACTAATTGTGGCCCAATGAAATGTAAACTAAAGTCTTTGGGTGGGATACCTGAAAAACACCCCTTATATATTTGTTCATTTAGAGAAAGCCTTTCAAGAGAGTGAGATAGCTACAGCGTGGCCCCATTTTTCTTTTCTCCCTGTTCTTTATCTTGCCTGAAATATGAATATGGTAGTGCAAGCTACATTACTGTCTTGCAACTATGAGGGATGGAAACTGCATGCTACAGTTGGCGAAGCACAGAGATAAAGGTTGGGTCCCTGGTGACATTGTGGAGCTGTGCTACCAGCCCTAGGCTTTTCATTAGATGAGAAAAAACTAATTTGTTTAAGCCATTGTCTTTCAAGTCAAATTACTTGCAATTCATAACTAATAGAATTACTATATAGAAAGTATTCATATTATGAATTGCTTTAAAGTCCTGAATTAAACCAGTACCTTCCCCCCACTTTCCCGACCTCAGTATGCTACAGGCAGAGTGAGGCATCCGCATCTTACCTTTATCGTATACTTGTAGGCCTGCTCAGCTTCCAGTTGCCGTCCAGCCTGAAAAAAGCATAGTAGCTAGTGATGATGACATGCCATAAACATTGGAGGGCAAATACATTACCTCAGCTGTTTCTACTTAAGGCAGAAGATTCTGTCCCTTCTAGTTAAGAACCTCTACATTCAAAGGAAGCTAGAAAATAAAAGATGGTAGGGAGAAAACAATTTAAAAAAAAAAAATTTCTTCATTATTTCGAAAAACTTAAAGACAACTTAGAAAAAGTAGATATTAGAATTACTTCCATGTAGATCGGAATATGGGATAAGAATACCACTCCTCCCCAGTTGATGATATTCTTTGTGTGAAGCAGTCTTCCAAGAGTTAAATGAAATAGCACGAATTCATTATTATACTTCACAAATTTGTTTACACAGAAAGAGCATGCAAAGTCACTTGGGAAAGCTTAAATACATGTAAGAAGGGAATTTAGAGAATATCTAGTCCAATTTTCTTAATGCTAGTCCATGTGAAATTTTTACAAGGTCACAAAACTTTCATACCCCAAACCCTTACTTTCTACAATACCTACATTTTGAAGTGTTCCCACCTGAAGTTCACTGAATTGCCAGGAGCATTTTCCAGCATACCTTCCTTTCCACCACTATTACCTTAGTTTCCTTTTTGCCACAGGGAGACAGGACCCAAATAATGTGAGGATTCAGAATAGCCAATATAATATTGAAAAATAATGAATTTAGCCTAGGCAACATAGCACAAACTAGTCTCCACAAAAAATAAAAAAATTAGCCAGGCATGGTGGTGCATGTCTGTGGTCCCACTTAGGAAGCTGAGATGGGAGGATCATCTGAGCCCAGGAGTTTGAGACCAGCCTAAGCACCTCGTCTTTTTTTGTAGAGACCTCGTCTCTACAAAAACAAAAAATTAGCCAGGTGTGGTATCAGGTGCCTGTAGTTCCAGCTACTCAGGAGGCTGAGGCAGAGAAATGCCTGAGCCCAGGAGGTTGAGGCTGCCGATGTACTCCAGCATGGGTGACGAAGTGAGACCCCGACTCAAAAAAAAAAAAAGGAAAAATAATTTTTTTGCTATTATAAATGTTGCTAAAGGAAATATCATTGTACATGTCTTTTTATTTTTCTTAGGACTGTATCTAGATATGGCATTGCCAAATTATAGATGTAACTAAATTATGCTATATCACACTTAAAAGTGATTGTGGGTGTGGTGGCCCATGCCTGTAATCCCAACACTTTGGGAGGCAGAGGTGAGAGGATTGCCTGAGCCTAAGGGCTTTAGACCAGCCTGGGCAACTTGGTGAGACCTCCTCTCTACAGTAAATAAAAAAGTTAGCTGGGTGTGGTGGCGCTCGCCTGTGGTTTCAGCTACTTGGAAGGCTGAGGCAAAAGGATCGCTGGAGCCCAGCAAGTCGAGGCTGTGGTAATCCCAAAGTGCGGGATTACAGGCTGAGCCACTGAGCCCGGCTGTCTTGTTTTTTTTTTAATTCATAGAGATGGGGGTCTCGCTATGTTGCCCAGGCTGGTCTCAAACTCCTGGTCTCAGGCAACCTCCTGCATCAGCCTCCTAAAGTGCTGTAGGCATTATTTTTCACTGCATTCTTTTTTATTTCTATTTTTTGAGTTGGCGTCTCACTCTGTTGCCCAGGCTGAAGTGCAGTGCCACACTCCTGGCCACCACAGCCTCGACCTCCTGGGCTCAGGCGATCCTTCCACCTCAGCTTTCCGAGTAGCCAGAACTACAGGCGCGTGCGACCATGCCCAGCTAATTTTTTGATTTATTGTAGAGATGAACTCTCACCATGTTGCCCAGGCTGGTCTCAAACCTGAGGACTCTGGCAGTCCTCTCGCCTCAGCCTCCCAAAGTGCTGGGATTATAGGCTTGAGCCACGGCGCCCAGTCTCATTGCATTCTTATGCTTACGAGTGAGGTATAGCTGCTTTTCGTATGTGCACTGACTTTTATAGTTTCTACATCAGCAAGCTGCATACTCCTATCCTTTGCCCATTTTTTAATCAGATTGTTTGTAGAGTTGTTTCCTTATTGAAGAAGCTATTTATATAACTTGCATAGTAATCCTTTATTAGTTATGAATTCTGTAAATATGATAAAGTCCTTAAAACTTTTTTTGTGTCCTTTGTTATAAGTTTCCAACTTTAAAGTAGCTAATTTATTGATGGTTTATTTTTTACTTGTGCTTTTACAGTCCTAAGACATTTTCCATGCCCCTCACCCCAAAAAGAAATCTTCCATATCCCAAGGGCATAGAGGTATTCTCTATTCTTCTTGTAACTGTTCCAAAGTTTTGCTGTTACGACTTAAGTCTTTAGGGTCAGGGATGGTGGCTCACGCCTATAATTCCAACACTTTGGGAAGCTGAGGCAGGAGGATCACATGAGGTCAGGAGTTCAACACCAGCCTAAGCAACCACACACACATACCCAAATAATAAAATAAAAATATTATCTGGGCATCGTGGCATGTACCTGTAATTCTAGCTACTCAGGAGGCTGAGGCAGGAGGTTCCCTTGATCCCAGGAGCTGGAAGCTGCAGCAAGCTATGATCTTGTCACTGCTCTCCAGCTTGGGGGCAATAGAGCAAAACCCTGTCTCTAAAAAAGCCCAGCTGGAATTGTGTGTGTGTGAAATAAGTGACTAATTTTTGGTTTTGCCCCACTATTTATTGAACAGTCTATTAGTTTAGCATGGGGGGGGCTATATTATCTTTATAAAAGAGCTATATTAAGGTACAATTTATATGCCATCAAACTTACTAATTTTAAGGTTCAGTTGTGCAGCCCTCACCACAACCAGTTTTAGAAGACGTCGTCATCTCACAAAGTTCCTTCATGTCTGTTTGCAGCTAGTCCCCATTCCTACCCTTGGCTCTAGACAACTACTGTTCGTTTTCTGTCTCTAGAGTCTTCCTTATTTCAAATAAATGGAATCAAATAATATGGTCTTCTGTGTCTTGCTTCTTTCACTTAGCATAATGTTTTTGAGGTTCATCCATATTGTCAAATGAATCAGAATTTCATTTTAATTGCTGAGTAGTATCCCTTGTGTAAATAGATCTCATTTTGTTTACCCATTCATTGATGGACATTTAACATTTTTTTAGTTTTTGGCCATTACTAAATGCTGTGATTAACATTCACATACAAATCTTTTGTGTGGACATGTTTTCATATTATTAGCTAGATATGGAGAAGTGGAATTATAAGCTGTACCAACTTACAACTCTACCAGTAATGTATGAGGATTCCAGTTGATCCACTTTCTTGTCAATACCTGACATTGTCTGTCTGTTTGGATTTAAGCTGTTCCAGTGGGAATATAGCGTGTCAATCTGCATTATCTTAGTGAGGTATCTTAAAATTTTTTTTTACACAATTTCTGATTCAAGTTATAAGAACAGTTCTCTCTTCTTTTCTCTCTACACATATACACATGTGTATACAGTAGTCCTTTCCACAGCTTCAGTTACCCACAGTAAATCTTGATCCACCACAGGTTCAAAAATACCAAATGGAAAAATTCCCAAAATGATTTGTGTTAGTTTCACACCAGTGTCTGAGTAGCATGCGTGCAACCTGACGCCATTCTGCCAGGGACTTGACTCAGGTCCAGCATATCCACAGTGTAAGTGCTACCTGCCAGTTAGACACTTGGGAGCCCGCTCAGTTCTCAGATGCATTGTTATGGTCTCTCAGTGCTCGTGTTCAAGTAACCCTTATTTTACTTAATAATGACCCCAAAACACAAGAATGGTGATGCTGGCAATTTGGATATGCCAAAGAGAAGCTATAAAGTGCTTCCTTTACATGAAAAGGTGAAAGTTCTTGACTTAATCAGGAAACAAAAAAAAAAGTATGCTGAGGTTGCTAAGATCTTTAGTAAGAATGAATCTCTCATCCATGAAACTGAAGAAGGAAAAGGAAATCGTGTATTTAGTAGCACCTATGGGCTATTAGGAAAAAAATAATTTTTAAAAACAGTATATATAGAGATTAGTACTATCTTTGGTTTCATGCATCCACTAGTGGTCCTGGAATACATAGAGGATAAAGGGTAAGTTGTGTGTGTGTGTGTGTGTGTGTGTGTGTGTGTGTGTGCACGCGTATCTATGTATGTGTGTATCCATATAGATATAAACATTTAATTTTTCCTGAGCATTTGGGAGTAAATTGCAGATATGGCCCAACTTTAATACTCTGTGTGTGTTCTATACAATCAAAGATATAATTACAGCACAATTATCAGAATCAGCAGATTAATAAAGACAGAATACTATTAGCTAATTTTCAGAACTTAGGATCTTTTTTTGTTTGTTTTTGAGTTGGACACTCACTCTGTTGCCCAGACTGGAGTGCAGTGGCATGCTCACGGCCACCACAGCCTCAACCTGCTGGGCTCAGGTGATCCTTCTGCCTCAGCCTTCCAAGTAGCTGGAACCTCTGGCATGCACCACCACGCCTGGCTAATTTTTAAAAACGTATTGTAGAGACATAGTCTCACCAAGTTGCCCAAGCTGGGCCTGAACTCTGGGCTCAGGCAATCTTGCTTCTGCCTCTGAAAGTGCTGGGATTACAGGTGTGAGCCATGCCTGGCCTAAACTTTCACCTATAATTTTAGCATACATTGATGATTGTTAACTGAATTTTTTTTTTTTTTTAGTTGGAATCTCATTCTGTCACTCAGGCTAGAGTGCAGTGGCACACTCATGGCCACCCCAGCTTCGACCTGCTGGGCTCTGGTGATCCTTCTGCCTCAGCCTTCCAAGTAGCCAGAACTACAGGCATGCTCTAACGCACCTGGCTAATTTTTTTTTTTTTTTTATTGTAGAGACAAGGTCTTGCCAAGTTACCCGGGCTGGTCTCAAATCCACAGGCTCATGCAATCCACTTGCCTCGGCCTCCCAAAATGCTGGGATTACAGGCTGAGCCACTGAGCTCGGTCCACTGAATTAATTATTTTGGTGGTTTCCAAATTCTGATTTTTCTAATTTCATCATTCTTTATACATTTATTAGTTGGTCTTTTATTGTAAGCTTTCCTTTCTCTGCCATTTATTTATTTGTTTAATTATATCACTGGGGGCTCATAGATTCTTATTTGTAATATTTATTTAAGATTCAGGGGAGACATGCATATTTGTGACATGGTCATATTGTGTAGTGGTGAGGATTGGTTCTCAGATGTCCCTTTCCCCAAATAGTGAAGATTGTGCCCTGTAGGTAATTTCTGAACCCTAACCCTCCTCCCCTCTTGTTGGTGTCCCCAATGTTTATTATTTCCATCTTTGTGACCATTTAGTTCCCACATATGAGTGAGGACATGCTGTTTTGGTTTTCTGTTTCTGAGTCATTTCATTAGAATGATGATCTCCAGCTCCATCCATGTTGCTGCAAAGGACATGGTTTTGTTCTTTTTTATGGCTGTATAGTATTCCATGGTGTATATGTACCACATTTTCATTATCCTCTCATTGGCTGGTAGGCATTTAGGTTGATTCCACATCTTTGCAATTGTGAATTGTTGTGATGAACATGTGGGTGCAGGTGTCTTTGTTATCTAATGACCTCTGTTCCTTAGGGTAGATGCCTAGTAGTGGGATTGCCGGATCAAACGGTGGATCTACTCTTAGTTCTTTTAGTAATCGCCATACAGCTTTCCACAGAGGTTGTACTAATTTACACTCCCATTTTTTTGCATGAAACATTTAATTTATTGGTCATTTTGAAGAATTGAACACATCACCACTGTATTACAACTGAGCCATTAATCTTGTAGCTTCATCAACATAAACTAGTTCGCTTTCGTATGCTGCTGAGGAATCACTTCTTTCTGCTGAGGTTCAAGAGAAAGGCCTTTTGAGAAGTGTGCTAGTTCTTTTTGTATATTTACAAATGCTTTATTTACTCTGTTAACTTTTTCTTCATTCAGATGTTTATTTTCTTGAGATTAGTGGTAACTGGTTTTGCTTTGCTTTTAGGTCTAAAGTGTTTTTGCCTGGCCAACTGAAGTACATTTATAATCCTAGCCTTTTGCTCTAGGTATTTGTTCTTTACCATTGTCTTTTGCACCTGCGTGCAGCTTCTTAAGCTCCAGTTGATGCAGCTCCAACCCACCCATGTTTTAAAAAGAAGCTTCGTATATGTTGAGGTTGCTTCCATTATTTTGCAATTGCAGTAATGCTGCAATTAATAACTTGCACACATTCATTTTCAAACTGGAGGAAGAGCTTCAGGGAAAATTCCTAGAAAATTCCAATTATTTAAAAATATTGTCTAATCAAAACCTAAGTTTCTGTATGTATGTGGGTCTATTTCTGTCAATTCTGTTTCACTTATCTTTTTCTACAGTAATACCACTCCGATTTCATTCTTATAGTTTCATAATAAGACTTGTTATTTAACAGGAAAGTACTTCCTCCTTAACCATCCTTCCACATCGTCATAACAATATTTTTGGCCTTTATTCAACCAACTAAATTTTAGGATTTATCTCATCAAGTTCCTAAAAATATATGTTATTATTTTTATTGGAATTACATTAAACTTAGATATTGAGGAAAAACTTTCTTCCTTATGTTATCAGAACTTCCTGCCCATAGACATGGTATATCTCTCTAACAATCAGATATTCTTTTACAATACCGTGTAATCGTTTTCTCTACACAGACCTTGAATAGGATTTTTAAAATCAGACTTTCAAATTGGTTATTCCTGATATCTATTTTGATGATATTTTTATATTTGTCTTTTATCCAGCAACCTTGCTAAATACACTTCTATGTGTTAATATTTGTTGACTACATTTATGTGACTCAAAAATCAAAAGGGTATAATGAGTTTTGCTTCTACCCCTCTCCCTGTCTACCCTGCTCCCCAATCCTTCCCCCACCTAGTAACCATCATTATTTATTTTTGTCTACCATTTCAGTACTGAGTCCTTTTATTACATCTTTCAGTTTGTAGATTTTATTGGGTTCCCACCTAGTCCTTTTACCTCAACTAACTTCATGTGTTTACATATATGTGTTATTGCCTTGATGGAACCTCTAGGAGAATACCAAATAGAAGTGATGATGACAAGTTTCCTTGTCTTGTTCCTGACTTCAAAAGGAAGGCATCTAATTTTTCACCATTTCATGTGAGAGTATACATTTTGGAAGTTATATTTTTAGATTTTAAAAAAGCTAGTTTGATTTTTTTTAAATAATGAGTTGGTATTGAGTTTTAGCCATTGAGTTTCATTCCATCTTCGTTTTGCAGCTAATATTATTTGTGCCTTCTCTTTTTTTTAACAACATTCTTAATCAGTCATGCAAGAGTTTCATTTACTAGCCTCTTACAAAAACCAGCTTACAATTTTATTAATCCTCTCTATTATGTCCTTTTTACATTTTTCATTTATTTCTACTCCTTATCATTTTCTCAATTATTTATTTGGGTTTCTGTGCTTTCTCTTTACTACTTTACTTATTTGAATAATTAATTCATTAGTTTTTCTTTTCTTTTTCTTTTTCTTTTTTGAGTTAGAGTCTCTGTCACTCAGACCAGAGAGCAGTGGCATGCTCACAGTTTCTGCAGCCTCAACCTGCTGGGCTCAGGCTCAGGTGATCCTTCCATCTCAGCCTTCCAAGTAGCTGAAACCACAGTCATGAACCATCATGCCTGGCTAATTTTTCTTGATATATTGTAGAGATGAGGTCCTTGCCAGGTTGCCCAGGCTGGTCTTGAACCCGTGGGCTCAGGCAATCCTCTCACCTAGGCCTCACTTAGGCCTCCCAAATTGCTGTTATTATATGTGTGAGCCACACACCCGGCCAATTCATTGATTTTTCAATCTTTGTTTCTAATATGTGTATTTAAGGCTATCAATTTATCTCTATTTATTGTTTTAATTTTATCCCATAGTTCTAACATATAACGGCTTTATTTTTATTCAGTCTTATTTCAGTTATCTACTGAGATATATAACAATTCAGTCCAAAACTTAATGGCTTCAAAGACAATATTTTACTTCTCAAAATTCTATGGGTAATTTGTACTGTTCTTCTGTTGGCCTTCCCCAAGGTCATCATGCAGCTGAAGTCATCTGGCAATTTGGCTAAGGCTAGAGAGTCCAAGATAGACTAATTCAAATAGTAACATGTTGCTCTTGACTGAAGTGGTTCAGTTATCTTCCATGTGGACTTCAAGCTTCCTATAGGCTAAACTGAGCTTCTTCACAGCATGGTGGTACCAGAGAAGAAGAGTGGTAGCTGCAGGGTTTCTAAAAACCTAGCCTCTGAGAATTCACACAGCGCACTTCCGCCATATTCTACTGGTCAGAGAAAGTTATTTGTTTAACTAAGCAGATGCAAAGGGGTGGAGAAATGAGAAAGAGATTCCATTTATTGATGGGAATGAGTGGTAACATCCCATTGCAAAGGGTATGGACTCCAAAGGGTATGGACATAAAAGCATAATTTTGGGGGGAGGGCGGCTGGTGCTGGAGTGCAGTGGCACGCTCACAGTCACCCCAGCGTCGACCTGCTGGACTCAGACGATTCTTCATCCTCAGCCTTTCAAGTAGCCAGAACTACAGGCGTTTGCTACCATGCCTGGCTAATTTTTTTATTTATTGTAGAGATGAAGTGTTACCAAGTTGCCTAGGTTGTTCTCGAACCCATGGGCTCAGGCAATCCCCTTACCTCAGCCTCCCAAACTTCTGGAATTACAGGCTTGAGCCACCGTACCCAGCCCATAAAAGCATAATTAAGTGGGAGCCATTATTATTAAAAATCTACTACAAAGTCTATTAGTTTTCTACTGCTGTGTACAACACCCATTTATTATATAATATTTTCCATGGTACAGAAGACAAGCACTTCAACTGGTTCTCAGCTTATGGTCTCACAAGGCCAAAATCAAGGTGTCATCTGGGCTGCGCTCTTATCTGGAGGCTCTGGAGACGAACCTACTTCCACGCTTACTCAAGTTGTTGGTAGAATTCAGTTCCTTATACTTGTACGATGAAAGTCTCTATTTTCTTGCTGGCTTCCAACAGGGGCTGCTGTTAGCTTTCAGATGCCACCTACATTCCTTGACCTACAGTCCAACTTCAAGCCAGGGATAGTGTGTTGAATGCTTTCTGTGCTTCAGATCTCTCTGAATTTCTTTCTCCCTAACCCCCATCCCAACTCCTCCAGGAAAAAAAAAAAAAAAATCTCTGCTTTTAGAAGATTCACCTTATTGGGTAAAATACACCTAGATAATCTTTGTATTTTAAGGTCAACTAATTTGGCATTTTATTTATATCTGCAAAATTCCTTCACAGCAGTATATAGATTAGCATTTGATGACATAATCTTGGGGGAGAAGTCATTTTTAGAATTCTACCTAGCACAGCACAAGACCTCATATTTGAAATTGTCACGATTTCTTCTTTGACTCATGAATTAATAATAAGCATGTTTTAAGTTTCTAAATGAGCGAGACCCTGACATACATACAAACATACATAAATGGAAACTGAGACTCAATAAAGTTAAGTGACTTGCCCCAGATAGCACAGCTAGTTGGGGCAGAGGTGGGAAAAGAAGTCAGTATTTCTGATATTAATATTTGGGATGTTTATACCAAAGAGAAACTCTAGTAATTTTTATTTTGTTCATTTCTCTTATAATAATGCTCCCTGTCAACTTGCTATCACATTGACCAATGAAAGCCAAGGGCTGTTCTCATTATGTCCAATTTGATCTTAGACTGGTGCACAAGATACTTAAGTCTAACTATGGGAGAGTTATTTTTTAATAGGTAAAGCACCTATCATAAACTCCCACAAGACCTTCCACCCATCTGAACAAGGACAGATTAAACACCCTCAGCCAGCTTTTTAACAGGAAGAAATGATTCAGAAAGACTAGTAGAGCATCTCCTTCTGATCTTTGACCAGTTTATGTTTGTCCATCCTCCCTCCCTCCCTTTCTCACTCTCTCCCTCCTTCCTTCCTTCCTTTCTTTCCTTTTATTTTTTGAGACAGGTCTCACTTTGTCACCAAGGCTGGAATGCAGTGGTGGGATCATAGCTAACTGTAACCTTGAACTCCTGGGCTCAAGTGATCCTCCTACCTCAGCCTCCTGAGTAGCTACAACTACACACACACCACCATGCCTGGCTAATTTTTAAAAATTTTTTTGTAAAGACAAGGTTTCACTATGTTGCCCAGGCTGATCTTGAACTCTTAAGTGATCCTCCTGCTTTGACTTCCCAAAGTGCTAGGATTGAAGGCATGAGCTACTACTATACCTGACCTGCCCCTGGTTTAAGTTCTGAAACAATCTTGATCCCATTTTTGGAACTTCCTTTCCAGAAAAACACATCTAAATATATGATTTTTTTTTTTTTTTTTTTTTTTTGAGTTGGAGTCTCACCCTGTCGCCCAGACTGGAGTGCAGTGACCGCTCCCAGCCACCGCAGCCTCGACATGCTGGCTCCGATGATCCTTCTGCCTCAGACTTCCGAGTAGCCAGAATTACAGGCGCGCGCTACCACGCCTGGCTAATTTTTTGATTTTATTGTAGAGATGAGGTCTCACCTGCCCAGGCAGGTCTCGAACCCATGGGCTCAGGCAATCCACTCATCTCAGCCTCCCAAAGGCGCGGGATTACAGGCTGAGTCACCGAGCCTGACTAAATATGATTTTTAAGTACATTCCAAGTAGAGTCTTCCCAGACTTGGCCTTTCCTTTGTAGACACTATAATGACCAAATCTAGAGCTCATGAGACTTCAGCTGTCATACATTCATGGCCATCTGCTGTCTCTTGCTTAGTTGACCCCTCACCTCTGTGCCTTAACAGGGCATTGTGTAAGAATAACAAACACTCACTTTCAGGCAGACCAATGCCAGATACGCCCATACTTCAGCATTGTAGTTGTTCAACGCATTGGCTTCAGAGAGAGCATCCTCAGCCTCTGTGAGCTCCTCCAGCTTGACAGAAAAGGGAGAAGCATGAGTTGTAAATCAAAGTAGTATTCACTTAAGTCATCTGGCATCTTCTTAGCTGAAACCTCCATATCTAAGGAATAATGGTGTACGTGACCTATACCAGTGGTTTTCATTTTTTTCTATTTTTAGTTTTTTCAGAACTCTTTCTTCAAACAAAATCTGATACTTCAATATATGAACCAATTACAAATGCAACTTCTCTGATTAAAAAGCCAGTAGGGGAATCTGGAGCTCTGCCTAGCAGGCTCTCAACTCACATCCTCTCTTCTTCCTTCTCTCCCCAGCAGTGTTATCAGGACATCTATAAACCATGGAACTCAGGTGCCAGGGTTGGAAAACCAACAAAACTCACTAGCATGTGTGCATCATTCAGTGACTGGGCTGTCACAATACATTTTTATATACATTTTATTATACACAGTGGGCTGTCAGATACATTTTTAGTTTTCTTCTTTACATTGTGTATTCCTTTCTTGAGGTTAAAGTCTGAGTTGCCTATCAGAATATCATTGTTCTGAAAGCTTTCTTTCCCCTAATATCAGTTATTAACAGCCCAATCCTGAGCAATCAATACAGAATCCAGAGACTCTAAGGTGCTCCCTGAGCTCTGTGCACATGAAAATCATTGCTGCTCCCTAAAACTGTGAGTTTGCTTTGTAAAACCTTCCAAAGGCCACCTAAAGAAATAACAAGGCTTCTCCCTTCCCCCAATAAAGTAGCTCTTCATTTTTTCTGAAGAAAATAATGGGTTTCTAGGCCCAAGACAAGATGAATAGTCTTTCAGCCATTCCCATACTTTGGCCCACACTTTAAGTGTCTCTGAGATATTGATTCATTATTCAATCAACCTATATTTTCTAAGGATGTCAGGTGGTATACTAGATGCTGAGAGTAAGAAAATAAAATACAATCCCTGCCCTCAAAGGACTCACTGACATGAAAAATAAAACACAAAGAATCAAAAACATAACTAGTTCATTATAGAATAAGTATTTCTAAAATAAAACTAGTAGAGGAACAAAGGAAAATATAATTTCTACTCTGAGATTAAATGACAGACTCAGAAAAGAAACTAAAGTAGGTTTTGTTTTGTTTTGGTTTTTGATTTGGAATCTCTGTCTCACCACCACCTTAACCTCCTAGGCTCAGGTGATCCTCCCGCCTCAGTTTCCTGAATTGCCGGGATTATAGGTGAGCAATACCATGCCTGGCTAACTTTTTTATTTTTTGTGGAGATGAGGTCTTGCTGTGTTGTCCAGGCTTGTCCAAACTCCTGGGTGCAAGTGATCCTCCTGCCTTGGCCTCCCAAAGTGCTTGGATTACAGGCATGAGCCACTGTGCCTAGCCTAAAGTGAATCTTAAAGGATAAGTAGGAGTTTGTTAGTTATACAAGGTGAATAAAGGCATTCCAGATAAGAGGAATGTCATATACAAAGGCATGGAGGCATAAGAGAACATGGTATGCTCAGGAAACTCTTAAGTATGCCTGTGTGGCTACAGAAAATAGAGGGTTGGGCAGAGGGAGACAGGAAGGCGGGGAGGAAGTGGATGGGGAAGTGATGAGATTCGAAAGTTAGGCAGCGAATAGGTCATATACATGTTCAAAGGAATCTGAATTTCATCTGAAAACAAAGGGTAGCCATTGAAGAGTTTCCATAGGAGAGTAACATGGTATTTGCTTTCTTTTTTTTTTGAGTTGGAGTCTCACTCTGTCGCCCAGGCTGGAGTGTCTTGGCACACCTACAGTCACCACAGCTGAGACCTGCTGGACTCAGGTTAGCCTTCTACCTCAGCCTTTCAAGTAGCTGGAACTACAGGCATGCATCATCACCACGTCCAGCTAATTTTTTTATTTATTGTAGAGACGAGGTCTCGCCAAGTTGTCCAGGTTGGTCTCGAATCTGTGGGCTCAGGCAGTCCTCTCGCCTGTGTCTCCCAAAGTGCTGGGATTAAAGACTACTTTGATAACGAATTGGGAAATGAGTTGAGGGAGGACAGGAGACCACCTTAACAGATAAAGAAAGGAAGAAGCTTAAATTAGAACAGTAAAAATAGAGATGGAGAGGAGTCACTAGATTCAAGATGCATCCAGGAGACAAAACCAACAGGATATTTGATAACTAATTACAAGTAATGAGAGAAGACTAGGACAGCTTTTAAGTTTCTGGGGTGGTTCACGACTGTAATCCCAGCACTTTGGGAGGCAGAGATGAGAGGACTGCCTGAGCCCAGGGCTTCGAGACCAGCCTGGGCAACATGACGAGATCTCATTTCTTCAATACATCAAAAAGTTAGCCAGGTGTGGTGGTGCACACCTGTAGTTCCAGCTACTTGGAAGACTGAGGTGAAAGAATAGTCTGAGCCCAGCAGGTCAAGGCTGCAATGGCCATGAGCGTGCCACTGCACTCTAGCCTAGGCGACAGAGTGAGACTCCAACTTAAAAAAAAAAAAAGAGTTTCTGGGTTGATTGATTTGGTTCATCATAGTCCCCATTCACCAACATAGGGAATACAGGAGAAAGTATCAGCTTTAGGAAGTGAGTACTTAAGGAATAAGTTAGATTGACTTTTGGATATGTGCATTTTGAGGTGTCTGGGAACCAACAAACTGAGCTGTTCATTACACTGTTTGATATAAGGGTCAGCCAGAACTTGAAAAGTGTTATGAGTTCAAGATTTCTAACAGCTACAGATGTTTTACATCCCTTCTGGGAAGGTGGAACAGGGGCACATGGCTGATGTATGTGTCACTATGAACTGGTTGGCCTGGAACAGTCCTCATGTCCCACTGTAATTATAACAACATTCTTTTCATTCTCAGAAGTGTCCTGGTTTGTATGACAAATTATATGGTCATCCTACTTATTTGTCCATATCAGGAAAAACTACGCAGTCATTCAAATTCATGTTTTATACTATGGTGTTGTGAGAAGACATCAATGCTATATTAAGTAGAAAAAAAAATTACTAAGCAGTAAAAGTTTACATTTTATAATATAAATTGCTTTCATATAGATGAAAAAGACTGCAGAAAAATGCATTCAAATATTAAAAGTGTTTATCACTGAGTTATTGGATCGTGGATATTTTAATGGTTTTTTTTAATATTTTCTATCATCTAAATTTTCTATAATTAACATATATTATCTTTATGCTTTAAAAACAGCAGTGGGCTGGGCTCGGTGGCTCAACCTATAATCCCAGCACTTTGGGAGACCGAGGTGGGTGGATTGCCTGACCCTGCGGGTTTGAGACGAGCCAGGGCAACTTGGCAAGATCTCATTTCTACAATTAAAAAATCAAAAATTAGCCAGGCGTGATAGTGTGCGCCTGTGGCTCCAGCTACTTGGAAGGCTGAGGCAGAAGGATTGCCAGAGCCCAGCAGGTTGGTGCTGGGGTGGCCATGAGTGTGACAATGCACTCAGCCTGGGCAACGGAGTGAGACTCCAACTCAAAAAATAAAAAATAAAAATAAACCACAATGAAGAAGAGGAGACAGGAATATAGATAACCTGGAAATGGTGGTGGTTGTTTAATAAGAAGGTGAAAAGTACAGAGAAGGAGCTGGTCAAGAAGAAAAATTTTTAAATATAATAAATCAAGAAGAAGGTAAAATTAGGCCAGGCACGGTGGTTCAAGTCTGTAATCCCAGCACTTTGGGAGACCGAGGCGAGAGGATTGCCTGAGCCCAGGAGTTTAAGCCAGCCTGGGCAACTTGGTGAGATCTCATCTCTACAATAAATGAAAAAATTAGCCAGATGTGATAGTGTGCGCCTGTAGTTTCAGCTACTTAGAAGGCTGAGGCGGAAGGATCACCAGACCCCGCAAGGTCGACTCTGGGGTGGTGGTGAGTGTGCCACTGCACTTCAGCCCGGGTAACAGAGTGAGACTCTGACTCAAAAAAAATAAAGCAAAATGAAGAGAAATTAGAAGAAAAGAAAAGGGATGGAATTAAGAATACACATAAGAAACTAGGCAAGAACAACAGGGAGTGTGTCTCTTTGAAGACTGGAGGAAAGGAACGAAGGGTAAGGAGAGGGTTTTTAGGGGTGATGGAGCAAAATCTTCTACTAGAAGCTACTGCAGCTCCTCCTGCATACGGAAGGGTCACAGTGCTTAATAAGTATCCATCAGTTTATTTAATGGAATCAAGTAGGTTCTTAATCTCCCATATCACCTTTTTCTTATGGATATCACAAAATAGTGTCTATACTGAATAACATGAAAATTTTTTGTTATATAGCTTCCTAGAGTTCAGGTTTCTTGTGGGATTTTTTAAAAGGATATTTTATTTGTCTAGCTAGTTCAGTGACCTCCCATTCTCTGAACACCTTTGAAGATCAAATTTTCATTAGAGCAGGCTGCACTGATTGACATTCCACTGTCATCACAAACCCCCAGGATGCTTGGAAGCATGAAGGTCAGCTGTATGCACAGGGCTAGTCTCAAGCCTTCGTTGTCTTACCCGATAACAGGCGATTCCCAGTCCTAGCCAGGTAAGGCACGAGGGTAATCTCTTACAGGCTTGCAGGTAGGTTTTCTTCGCCTTTTCATACTGTAGAAAGAAAGCACCACTGAGCTACTGTTCTGGAAGCTTCAAACACTGTTTTGCTAATCCTAATCCTAATCATGGGAACTCTGATAGTAGCACTCCAGAAAAACCTAAATTAAGCAAGTCCTTTGCTGTACTTTTAAATCTACCTGAAGGGAGCTATCACAAGAAGACTAGTAAGGGCAAATGAATAGGTCAAATGAAAGGGCAGACTGTCATTTGGAAGCAGTTACAAAGCCACTTATAGTCTGTAAGAGTTGAGGCAGGGCCAGTCACAGTGGTTCATGCCTATAATTCCAGCACTCTGGGAGGCTGAAGTGAGAAGATTGCCTGAGCCCACGGGATCAAGACCAGCCTGGGCAATTTGGTGAGACCTCATTTCTACAATAAATCAAAAAATTAGCCAGGTGTGGTGGCACGTAACTGTGGCTGCAGCTACTTGGAAAACTGAGGTGGAAGGATTGCCTGAGCCCAGCAGGTTGAGGCTGCGGTGGCCAGGAGCATGCCACTGCCCTCCAGCCTGGGTGACAGAGTGAGACTCCTACATACACACACATAAAAGAGTTGAGGCAAGGAGTTACACAAAGTTCTGGGTGATCACAATGATTATCTGAATTCCATCTAGACTTTATGGACTACTCTCTTTCACTTAAATGTGACATCATGTGGTAACATGACAGATGCACAATCTCTGGGCTAAGAGGTATACTTGATGTTGCCTCCTCATTCTGAGAACCTGTTCCCTTTGTTGTAAAATGGGTTAGGATTTTAGAAAAACACAAAAAACTCTCAAAAGAAGTGGTCACGAAGGAACCATTGCTTGTCTTGTATCTCCGATGTGAGAGCTAGATCTACAGCTGAGGCTCAGCAAACAGCCTAAGGATTGCCTGCCTAATGACTATCTGAGTCGGCAGCACTGTGAAGATGCAACTTGACAGGACATCAGAAAGAAAACTTTTACTTATGTACTTCACTACATTTGGATAGTGATTTCTCTCAGGCCTATGTGAGCCTTCCCAATTACATTACAAGGCATTGTAAGTTCTTGTTGCTGTTGTTTTATATTAAATAAAAAGAGAATTGGCTGTTATGAGGGAGAAATGAATAAAGTCAAAACAAAAGCAGTGAGTCAAGGGCCTCTGGGGGAATGTTGATAATTTTTTTTTTTTTTTTGAGTCGGAGTCTCACTCTGTTACCCAGGTTGAAGTCCAGTGTCATGCTCACAGCCACAGCAGCCTCAACCTGCTGAGCTCAGGCAATCCTTCTGCCTCAGCCTTCCAAATAGCTGGAACTACAGGCATGCGCCACCACACCTGGCTAATTTTTTTTTATTTATTGTAGAGACAAGGTCGCACCAAGTTGCCCAGGCTGGTCTCGAACCCCTGGGCTCAGGCAATCCTCTTGCCTCCGCCTCCCAAATTGCTGGGATTACAGGCACAAGCTACCATGCCCAGCTAGAATGTTGATAATTTTTATAGTGAGATGGTGGGTCCTTGGTGGTCCATTCTACTATTCTGTTGACTTTGTATGTGTTTGAAATTTTCCATAAAAGAAGCTTTTTTCCAAAGGTCTTGTATAACTGAGAATTCTAACTTTTGAAAATTACTTTTTTCTTGTTATTAATTACAAAATGTAGTTGTGGGAACACTTCAAGTTTTTTTTTTTTTAATTTCTTTCCTCTTTGGGCTACCTCTACACAGCGATCCTATAATTCTGGTTAAGTACATACCCATTGCTCTAATTGTGCACTTGCTTGAGAAATGGAGCCTCACTGTTCAGAAACCACTGGTGCCTGAGACACCATTACAAGATTCAGAAACCACACCTGGGAGGTTAATCTATAATCTGACTACAACTGAGATGATGATAGGCTGCTCTCCAGGTAAATAGCAATTCAAGATGATATCCTGCACCACTCCAGAAAGTCCTTTATCCTGCACCACTCCAGAAAGGCTTTCTATAAAAATCTCCTGCTCTCAGCCCACGATTTTGAAATAGTTTCTTTGAGGCATGAGCCTAGCCATTTCCCCATCATCCAGCATTTGGAATAAAGTCACTTCCCTTACACTACATCTCATGCCTGTTCATTTTGGCCTGCTAGCAATGAATAGCAGAACTTGACAATCGGCAACTGGAGTATTTCCCAAAATACGAGGAGGGAGTGCTTCCATAGTCAGGTCAGAGTGCCCTATGGAATGGAGTTAGCTTAAGCTAGATTAAACATAACCCTTCTGTTTAGGAGAAAGTTTGGAAGAGTCTTTTTGAAGTCCATGACACTTTCTGTTAAGCTAAGAACGTTCTACCGCTAATAAAATAAAATTTTAGCTAAAATAACATTTACTGAGTTCTTAATAACGTAATAGTGGTTAAAACAACAGTCTCTATTTTTAGATCGCCTGGGTTTGAATGCTGCTTCCACTAATTACTGGTTATTTGATGTTGGGCAAGTCACTTTACTTTGGGATGTAAAAGTGTCATTATTATGTTACTATTTTTAGTCCACACAGATGGATGTTAGTGCTTGAACTACAATCAGTCCCAGACCCTGGTTACTCCCCATCTTCAATCTCTCACCTCTTTCTCTTCCAAATAGATGAGCCCCAGTCGCAGGAAGATGAAGTGCATTTCAGAAGCATCTACTACAAAACTAATGGTTCGCTCATAGCACGCCTTGGCCTCAGCATGATTTCCACTCAGAAAATACAGATGACCCTTCAAGCCCCAGACATTAGGGTTCTGGGAAAGGGAAGAACAAATATTACATGGGATGAGGTAGTATTTAACAGTAACTTCATGACCTTTGTTTGATATTTACATTTAGATTAAGTCCATTTTCTTTTTTTTCTTCCTCAGGGGAGAGTGTGAACACAGTCCCCCACTACCACAAATTAACAAATTATGCAGTCGAGGTTCCTACATTTGGGGAAATTGCAGGGGTCAGCACATCGGCATGCAATGGGTAAGCCTCACCCTGGGAAACCCACCTTTGTGATCATAGTATCTCTCTTGCCAGGTAAGTATGCCATTTTCTTTTTCTAACAGCACTCAGAAAGATAGCACTTTTTCTAACCGCACTCAGAAAAATTGTACCAAGAGATATTTTTCTAGGTATGCCCTCTCATTTCTTTCTTGCATTCTTCAAAACCATTTTGTCCATGGGAATAAACATTTAGAAAAACATTCCAGCATAACATGATGCTATGCACAATGAGAAAATAGAAGTAGTCTAGAAAACCTGAAATAGATAAACACTATCTGCTAAAGAATTTGTTCTTTTCTTTGTTCTTTGCAAAATTCATGATTACTTAAGGAAAACAAATGGAAGGATATAGATAGATGGGTTTACTGACAGCTAATAACCTCTACCTATGTTCACCAGGAATTTACTTGTAATATAGCATCACCACTTAAGAGAGCTTGCTTGCCCCAGACGCAAGAGGCTCTCGCAAAAGTCATTACCAGGTAGTCCATCTGGGCTGCTTGTTGAAGGTATTCCTCTGTCTTGGCAAAGTCTTTCTTGAGAAGGTGTGTCTGGGCTAGCACCAAGTAATACTCACAGCTGGGGCCTCCTTGAGGACATAATAGCTCATGTGCAAGCACTCTGTGTACATACTGCAAGGAAAATCATATCATAAGAAACATGTAAATGACTGCATTGTATCAGTAACATAGCTTTTGTGGTTGACAATAAATAACATGAAACATATTATAGAGTAAGAATTATCCTCAAATTCATAAGGTTGGGTTGAATTACAAATATTCAGCACTTCACAATTCCATTACCAGCTTTTCACTCCATCACCAAATGAAGACATTTCCAAGTGAATAACCTGCAATATGACACAATTCTGGTCTTGCCAGCCAGTACCAGGCAAGTGTTAGACTATATTTCTTATGCAGCAGACAAAGCCGCATCATCAGCCACCCATTTATATGAGGTAACATTTTTTAGGCAGTTGTCATGGTAAGGAAACTTACAGTAAGGCAAAACTGCCTTTCTAAAATTCTAGACTTGGGATCTTGGAAATATAAATGTCCGTTTCTAGTATACCTCCAAACATTTGTTATGTTTACCAGTTTGTATTTTGGGCCAACCTTTGTGGGTTAAATTATTATTATTTTTTTTTTTAGAGACAAGATATTGCTCTCTCACCCAGGGATGGAGTGCAGTGGCATGATCACAGTTCACTGCAGCTTCAAACTCCTGGGTTCAAGCAATCCTTCTGCCTTAGCCTTCAGAGTAGCTAAGACTACTGGCATGTGCCACCAGACTTGACTAATTTTTTTTATTTTTTGTAGAAATTGAGTCTCACTATGTTGCCCTGACTTGTCTCAAACTCCTGGCCTCAAGTAATTTTCCCACCTGGGCCTCCCAAAGTGCTGGGATTATAGGCATGAGCCACTATGCCTAGCCTAATCTTTTTTGTTGTTGTTGTTGTATTTGTTTGCACTTTATAAGATCTACAAACTTGACAAAATTAGATGTACTTGCTAAAGATAAATCCTTCTGTTCCCGTCTCAGCCTATATGTAGAAACTTTCGCTAACTTATACCTTCTTAGGAAAATATTAAAGGGAGGGGCTGCAGCTATTCTCTCTGCCTGCCTTCTGGCTCTCTGACCTGGGAAGCTAATGACTTATTTAATTATAGGGGAGAGAGAGCCTGTTTCTCTATTAGGAAGGGTTAATGTGTTAAAAGCTCTGCTTAACGTGGCACAATCCAACATAATTCATAACTCTTGCCCTTTCCTGAGTGGCACATGTGCTTTGCAGGAATCAGGGCCAACACTCTTGTTTCCTGAACCTTGCTCTCTTTCCTACTGCTTGAGTAAGTTAAATGTGGCACCAGTTACATTCTCCAGCCCAGTTTTACCAATAAAAATAATGTTAATAGTTTTATGCCCCCATATATCACTGTGTATGCTTCTAATTGGTTCAGAACCTGTAAGGGAGGTAGGGAATAAGTAGGCTCCTGTGAACACCCAATCCTCACCTAACGTGAGGTCCCATAATAAAGTATCATTGGGCAACATATGATTTAAAGTCTGACTTTGCTCTGCTGGTATTCTACAAGAAGCAGACTTACAGTGAGGTCTACTGCCATCTGCAAGAGTGGTTCATGTTTGGATGTTCTTCCCACTGGGTTTAAGGAGTGTTCTCAAAAGCAGATTTGATTTCTGCTTCATAGATATCTAAGCTTGAAAGATACCATTATGAAGAGAATAAATAGTCTACTGAAATCTTTCCATCTACTTGCCCTTTTCCAAATATTCTGACCTGCACAGCATTAACTTTCATCAGGAAATGTATGGTCTCCATGAAGATGGTGGTAGGAGGTTGAGAAATATCATAATGAAGGATGGGATGCAGAACAGCTGATGAATCTTGACATTTTGATGTTTCTGAAAATATTATATTAAAAGGATAGAAGAGTGAATGTAATAGAAAAATGTCAGATCAGACACACTAACATAGCAGGGAGAGTATTCCCATCTAATACATGAGAAAGATCATAATCTGGAGAGCAATAGACTGCTCTCTAGCAATGGTTGCCCAAGAGGAGAACTCCAAATCCAAGCACAACCACATGAAAAGCTGTTTAAAAGTATTCAGATCTTCTTGAATGCGAAACTCAATTTGCAGATATGTTTAAAATGAAGCATTGTTAAGAAATCATATGTCTGTAGTTGACTACTTCTGTGAGCTAAATATAAAATCCTTGCTTAATGAAAGAGTGCACTACTGAATTTGGATTTCAGGGCCTAACCTTATATTAAATAACTTGGGCAATATGGCAGATAAGCTAATCAACTTCAAACAAGTCAGGATTGCTATTTTATAATCACAAGAGTTTTCATCCTTGTCTAGTCAGTTTATGCCCCCCTTCCAAGTGGAAATATCTATTTCCAGTTACCTTTCTTTGTTGGTATTTCCTTTAAAAACGTGTTAGATGGCTTTTGGCTCATAGTTGGATCCTGAGAGTGTGCAGTCACAATGGGTTCTTGTGAATCAGACTGCAGTTTGGAGGGTTCTGTAAGATCTTCGTCTAGAATGGACAATGCAGCTCCTGGTCCTAAATAGATGAAATTTTAATGAAAAAACAAAACAAAACCTTCCTAAATTGGACATTAAAAAGTTATTATAGGAAATAAAATCCAAAAAGCATAAGAAACAGATCCCTAAATATTGCAGGAAGGAAGATTTGTTTGATAGATTTTTTTATATTTCTGAATAAATTAAAGAGTACAAGCTAAATTGGCGGCACAATTTCTGTCACTGTGATCCTCCCATGCAATCTTGCTGCTAGTTCAAGTCATGGTTATGTCAAACAGATCCCTATTTTAAAAGTTATTTGCTAAATCTAGAATCTCAGGAATCCAGATGAGAAGATTGACATATTTTTAGATCATATTAAAGCCCCTAAAAGACAAGAATTCTATTCCTCTTATCTCAGTGTTCAAAAAAATACACATATAAGTAGCTATATTTGAACATGTCTATATGTCAGGTAATGTCCTAAGGACTTTAATGTATAGTATCATTTATTTTTCACTACATTATGAGATGTTATTTTTATTATGCTCCTTTTTAAAAAGTGAATGAGAGAGTAGCTAAATGCTCTTAAACATGCCATGCTGCCTATCAAATAAACGTTTGATGAACAAAAATAGAAAGCATTGCCATACAGGAAATTATCAGTGCTAGCTGTACCCAAATTTTAAAAAGTCACTCCCAGCTGGTAAAATATGTGGCTTTGAAAAACAGGTACAAAATGAATAGGCAGAGAGGAAGGGGCATTTAGGGCTGGAAACATGCCATTGGATACAGCATGGAAGTAGTGAGCTAATTATTTTAATGGGTATTGATGACTTCACAGGGAAAATAAAGAAAAAGGTAGGTTGGGGCTAGACTGTATTGATATTTGGATGCTAGAATTTTTCTCATAGGCAAGAGGAGAAGCAAGGGTACACTGAAGAATTTTGAACAGAAATATTAGAGGATTTGAAGTGGATTTTATGAAGACTACTGTAGCAAAGTCATGTAGCAAGGAGAAAAAATTGTGAATGGAGACAAAGAGAATTGTTATTGCTATAACCGTCTGGATATTTGGTAATAAAGAGTGGTGAAAATCTAAAGGGAAGATGAAAGGAGCATTTGAAAGATAAACAACTGGTTTAGGGAATTAACCTGATATAGAAATGAGGGAAAGCTCAAGAAAGAAAGGAAGAGGAAGTGAGGATGACTCTGAGATCATGAGCTTGGGTGCCTAATATAATGATGTAAAGTCAATTTGGGAGATGAGGAGTTGAGTTTCCTAGAAAAATCCAACTGCTGGGTTGTGTAGGGATGTCAGGGTTAAAAAATAAAAATGTGAAAGCTATCAGCAGTGAGATGGAAACTGTAAGGAGAGGTATGCTCTTAGAAAGTGAGACTGGATTACTGGGATGATTATATCTAATGAGTGTGACCAGAAACAAAAACCAGCAAAGGAAACCAAAGCTGCTGGAGATGAGAAAGCAATCCGACATGGACTTCAAGAAGGAGACAGTTATTAAACACTGCAGAAAGATCCTTGAGGAGTAACTGATTATCTTAATGGGAAAAAGTGTTAATATTCAGCTTTTCTGAGGTAAAACTTACATAGAAAGAGTGTCCCCTTTTAAGTAAGTAATAGTTCAGTGTCTTTTAACAAATGTATGCTTATGTAACCACTATGACAATCAAGATACAAAACATTATTGATGACCCAGAAAGTTCCCTTGTGCCCCTTTGTAGCCAGTCCCCCATCCGCCAGCCCAAGGCAACCACTGGTCTGCTCTCTGTCAATACAGATTCATTTTGCTTCTCTCTAGAATTTCATTTAAATGGAATCATACAGTATGCACTCTTGCAGCTCACTTATTCAATTAGCATAATGTTTTTGAGATTCATCCATGTTATATTATTACTAATTTGTTCCTGTTTACTGCTGGGTTTTTTGGGGTTTTTTTGAGTTGGAGTCTCACTCCGTCACCTAGGCTGGAGTGCAGTGGCATGCTCCCTGCCACTGCACCCTCAACCTGCTGGGTTCAGGCAATCCTTCCACCTCAGTCTTCCAAGTAGCTGAAACTACAGGTACGTGCTACCACACCCAGCTAATTTTTGTTTTGTTGTAGAGACAAGGTCTCACCAAGTTGCCCAGGCTGCTCTCAAACCCATGGGCTCAGACAATTCTCTTGCCTTGGTTTCTCAAAGTGTTGGAATTACAGGCTGAGCCACCAAGCCCAGCTACTGAGTGTTTTTAATTGTGCAGATATATGAAAATTAATTATCCATTCACCTATTAATAGACAGTGTGTCATTTCCACTTTTTATCTTTATCTGTTAAAAATAATCTGTTATGAGTATTTGCATACGAATCTTTGCAAGGACATGCTTCCATTTATCTTGGATAAATACTAGGAGTAAAACTGCTGGCATGTGTACGTATGTTTAACCTTATATCAAAAGTTGCCAACATTGTGCTTACTTCAGTGGCACATATCCAAAATTGGAATGATACGGAGAAGATTAGTATGCGCTCCTGCACAAGAATGACACACAAAATCATGAAGCATTCCATATTTGTATGCACATAACAAAATATCACATGTACCCCATATATATGTACAAATATGATGTATTAATTAAACATAAGAAAAAACAAGTAAAATAAAAATAACCTTTAAAAAATTGCCAATAGGCCAGGCTTGGTGGCTCAGCCTGTAATCTAAGCACTGGGAGGCCAAGGCAAGTGGATTGCCTGGGCCCACAGGTTTGAGACCAGCCCAGACAACTTGTCGAGACCTTGTCTCTACAATTAAAAAAAAACACCGCCTTTGGGAGGCTGAGGTGAGCGGATTGCCTGAGCCCGCGGGTTCGAGACCCGCCTGGGCAGCGAGACCTCATCTCTACAATAAATCAAGAAATTAGCCGGGCGTAGTAGCGCATGCCTGTTATTTCGGTTACTTGGAAGGTTGAGGCGGAAGGATCGCCGGAGCCCAGCAGGTTGAGGCTGCGGTGGCTGGGAGTGGCCACTGCGCTCCAGTCTGGGCAACAGAGTGAGACTCC
>NW_007251354.1:364060-380790 GCF_000164805.1 Carlito syrichta | reverse complement strand
ATAAAGAGAAACGGGGTCACTCAGGGACTAGCCCCGGTGCCCTCCCTTTGCAGCTAAAGGTGTCTTGTATTCCTTTTAGTCTCCACTCCCTCTTTCAGGTACCCCGTTAACTCCGGTTGGTCTGGACAACAATCTAATGTTTTGTTTAAACTATATTTACAGTGCATATTTTCTATAATTAATTTGGGGTTAGTGGATAGTAGGATTAGGGGTAATAGGTGTATAATTATTAATGTATTTTCTCGGGTGAAGGGGGGTTTAATGCTGCTGATGTGATATGAATACTTTCCTCGTTGTGTTATAGTTAGTATATATAGGGAATATAGGGCAGTAATTAGTATATTAAGGCCTATTAGAATAATAGTTAAATGTGATCATGAAAAAGATGCTATTATTGCAGATAGTTCGCCGATTAAGTTAATGGTTGGGGGGAGGGCCAGGTTGGTTAGGCTGGCGAGGAGTCATCATGTTGCAAGAGGTAAGAGGGTTTGAAGGCCACGGGCTAGGGCTATTGTTCGGCTGTGGATTCATTCATAGTTTGTGTTTGCTAAGCAGAATAGTAAGAAGGAGGTAAGGCCATGGGCAATTATGAGGACAGTGGCTCCAGTGAAACTTCATGGGGTTTGGATAAGGATTGCTACGATAACAAGTGCTATACGGCTAACTGAGGAGTAGGCAATGAGTGATTTTAAATCTGTTTGGCGTAAGCAGATAGAACTAGTCATGATTATGCCTCATAGGGAGAGTATTAGGAAGGGGTAGGCTATATATTCTGTTAATGGATTTAGAATAATTGTTATTCGTATTATTCCATATCCTCTGAGTTTAAGTAAGATTACTGCAAGGACTAAGAGCCTGCGATTGGGGCTTCGACATGGGCTTTGGGTAGTCATAGGTGAAGTCCGTATAGAGGCATTTTTACTATAAAGGCTATTATGCAGGCTAATCAAAGAATGTTGTTTGATCAAGAGTTGGGGAGGTTCAGTGTAATAAGAGAGTTAATTGTTATGCTTAATGTTCCTAGAAGATTTTGGGTATAGATGAGAGCAATGAGTAGGGGAAGTGATTCAATTAGTGTATAAAATAAAAAGTAAAGGCTGGCATTTAGTCGTTCTGTTTGGTTTCCTCATCGTGTGATAATTAGGGTGGGGATTAAGGTTGCTTCAAATAGGATATAGAAGAAAATTAATTCTGTAGCAGTAAAGGTTATAATCAAGAAAATTTGAAGTATAGTCAGTATGGAGACATATAGTTTTTTTCGAACAAGTGGTTCTTTTGATAGGTGGTTTTGGCTGGCTATGATTATTAAAGGGAGTAATCAGGTGGTTAAGATTAGTAGTGGTGTTGATAGGGAATCAGTAAAGAAGATGAGTGAGAAATTTGTATTATTGTTATGGGAATAATTTAAAAGAGAAAGGGTGATGAAGCTAATTATTAGGCTATGGGTTGTGGTATTAATTCAAATAGTGTTTTTTAGAATATCATGTTAATGGGATTATTATTAATGTTGGTAAAATAATTTTTAGCATTGTAGAAGGTTTAGGTTATGTACATAATCTAGGCCATATGTATTTGATACCATTACTAGTAAGGCTAATCCTACAGCGGCCTCGCAGGCTGCGAACACTAGAAGTATAATTGGGATTATGTTAGCTAAGGTGAAGTGAAGATTTAGGATTGTTAGTGAAGTTATAATAAATATTGAGAGTATTATACCTTCTAGGCATAGTAGGGAAGATATAAGATGTGAACGATATATCAATATACCTAGGAGGGATGTTAGGAAAGCAAGGAGAAGATTGATGTAGATATATGGCATTCTGGTAATTATGTATTATTCATAGTCTAATGAGTCGAAATCATTTGTTTTTAATTAAACTAATTACCATATTCAGTTCATTCGAGCCCTTTTTGGATTCATTCATATGTGAGTCCTTGGGCTAGGATAGAAATTAGGGCTAGGGCCATAATTAATATAAGATTAAGGTTCGTTGTTTGGGTGGCTCAGGGGAGAGGAAGGAGGAGAGCAATTTCTAGGTCGAATAAGAGGCGGAAGGATCACTGGAGCCCAGCAGGCGAGGCTGCGGTGGCTGGGAGCAGCCACTGCACTCCAGTCTGGGCGACAGAGTGAGACTCCAACTCAAAAAACAACAACAACAACAACAAACATTAGCCAGGCATGGTAGTGCGTGCCTGTAGTTCCAGCTCCTTGGAAGGCTGAAGTTGAAGGATTGCCAGATCCCACCAGGTCGATGCTGGGTGGCTATGAGCGTGCCACTGCATTCCAGCCTGGGCGACAGCGTGAGACTCTAACTCTAAAAAATAAATAAATAAATAAATAAATAAGTCAATTTTCTCAATCGTTTCTCAGTGGTTGCACTATTTTGCATTCTTACCAGTTATGCTTGAAAGTTCCAGTTACTCCATATCCTTGATATGATTTGATATCATCAATCTTTTGAATTTTAGCTATTCCAGTGGTAAACTACATTGATTTTCAAATGTGAAACTAACCTTACAATCCTGCTTGGATATAGTCTCTTTTATACATGTTGCTGGAATTGTTTGGTTAATGTTTGTTAAGAATTATTGTGTCTAGCCAGGCACTGTGGCTCACATATGTAATCCCAGCTACTCAGGGGGATGAGGTGGGAGGATTGTTTGAGGCCTGGAGTTTGAGACCAGCCTGGGTAACAGTGAGATCCTGTCTCTTAAAAAATAATAGATAGAAATATAAAAAATTAGTATGGTATCTAGGTTTATGAGAGTTATTATTATGTACTCTTCTTTGGATGGCTTTGTCTGGTTTTGATATCAGGGTAATTACTGTTCTCAAAAATTAATGAGTTTGGAAGTGTTCCCTCTTCCTCCATTTTCTGAATGTGTGGTAGGACTGAAATTATTTATTCCCTAAATGCTTGATATAATTCACCAATAAAGCACTTTGGGTCTAGAATTTTCTTTGTGAGAGAGTTTTAAATATCCACTTAACTTTCTTGGTAGCTATAAAGGTATTCAGATTGTCTTTTCTTGTTAAGGTATTTGTACATTTCATCTAGATGTTGAATTTGTTGGCATTAAGTTGTTAATAATTTTCCCTTGTATCTTTATAAGATTTTCAGTAATATTCTTTCATTCCTGATCATGGTAATATGTGTCTTCTCTCTTTTTTTCCTGACCAGATTTATCTGTTTCATTGATCTTTTGAAAGAGCCAATCATCAGTCTCATTTATTGTCTCTATTTTCATCTGTTTTCTATTTAATCTATTTCTATTTTGAATTATTTCTTTCTTTTTACTTACTTTGGGTTTAATTTGATTTTCTTGTTCTAGTATTTAAGGCAGAATCTTCGATTACTGATTTTTAGACCATTCTTATTTTCTAATGTAAACATTTATAGCTGTAAACTTCCCTCTAGGAAATAATTTAGCTAATTCCACAAACTTTGATTTGTTGTGTTATCATTATCATTCCATCCAAACTATTTTGCAATTTCCTCTGTGATTTCTTCTTTGACCTATGGGTTTTTTAGAAGTGTACTGTTTAGTTCCCAAATACTTGAGATTTTCCTGTATATCCAGTGGTGAGCTGCTGAGTGTTTATCTGCTGGATTTCAAGGGAGTGTGTGGAGCCTGGTTTGTAGTGATTGCTGATTTCCATGATGTAAACTGGTTCCTATCACAGCTGATTTCAAGCTACCAATGTTATGTCATTGAATGCAGTTGGGAAGACATTCACAATAGCATACCATTGTACAATATTTTCACATAGGAATACAATTAAAAGACATAAATACCCTAACAGCATAGATAATAATAAAATGTAATATAATAAAGCAATATGTTTTTAAATGTATTACCCTTTTAAATATTGTTGCCTTCAATTTACATGAAGCTTTACATCTCAGACTTCATTTATGTGCTCTTAATTGCTATGCATAAGAATTTTTAAAGTTTTTTATTTTGAAACAATTATAGACTCACAGAAGATGAAAATATAGTACAGAGTCCAATGTACCATTTACCAGCTTCCCCTCAATAGTGACATCCTACATAAATGTACAATATCAAAACTAGAAAAATGATATTGCTACAATACTGTTCACTAGACTACAGACCTTATTCTGTTTTCACCAGTTTTTATGTGCACTCATTTGTGTTTGTGTATAGTTCTAAATAATTTTACCCCACTTATAGATTTGTGTAACTATCACCATGATCAAGATACACAACTTCTCCATTACACAAAGGAATACCCTCGTGCTTCCTCTTTATGGTCCCTGTTCCCTGGAAACCACTAATATATGCTCCATCACTAAAGTTTTATCATTCCAAGAATGACACATAAATAACATTTTGATATTAACTTTTTGCATTAAGAATAATCACCTTGAGATCCATCCTGATTTTGCATGTATCAATAGTTCATTCCTTTTCATTGCTAAATAGTATTCCATCATACTAGAGGGTTTTGTGTGTGTGTGTGTGTTTTAACTTTCACCCATTGAAGGACATTTCAGTTGTTTCCAGTTTTTTGCAAACAAAACTGTTACAAATATTTGTGTACAAGTTTTTGTATGAACATAAGCTTTCATTTCTCGGGATAAATACCCAAGAGTATGATTGCTGGGTTGTATGGTATAAATGCATGTTCAGTTTTATTTTAAAAACTTTCAAATTATTTTCCAGAGTGGGTACAGCATCTTACATTTCTACCAGCAATAGATGAGATCCATCTTCTCTGCATCCTTGTCAGCATTTGGCATTCTCAATTATTTTTTACTTTAGCTGCTCTAATACGTATTCAGTGATATTTCATCATGATGCAGCCATTTCTCTAATGTCTATTGAAGTTGAACATCTTTACATATCCTTATTTATCATCCATATCTCCTCTTTAGAAAAGACTTTGTTCAAGTCTTTGCCCATTTCCAACTGGATTGTTTGCTTCCTAACTGTTAAGTTTAGAAAGTTCTTTAATTCTAGAGACAAGTCCTTTACTGAAAGCGTGACTTACAACAACTTTCTTACAATCTATATCTTTTTTTTCCATTGTCTTTCTTTTTTGTTTTTGTTCTTGTTGTTGTTGAGTCAGGGTTTCACTCTGTTGCCCAGGCTGGAGTGTAGTGGTGGCACGATCACAGCTCACCACAGCCTCGACCTCCTGGCCTCAGGTGTGATCCTTCAGCCTCAGGTTCCCAGAGAACTGGGCCTACAGGTGTGTGTCACCATGTCTAGCTTATTTCTTTTTTTTTTTTTTGAGTTGGAGTCTCACTCTGTTGCTCAAGCTGGAGTTCAGTGGAACGTTCATGGCCACCGCAGCATCGACCAGCGGGGCTCAGGTGATCCTTCTGCCTCAAACTTCCAAGTAGCTGGAAGGCACATGCCACCACGCCTGGCTAATTTTTTTACTTATAGTAGTGATGAGGTCTCACCAAGTTGCCCAGGCTGGTCTTGAACCTGTGGGCTTAGGCAATCCTTTCACCTTGGTCTCCCAGAGTGCTGGAATTATAGGCGTGAGCCAATGTGCTGGGCCTTTTTTTTTTTTTTTTTTAAATAGAGATAAGGTCTTACTATGTTGCCGAGGCTGGTCTCAGACTACTGGGTTCAAGCAATTCAACCACCTCAGTTTCCCAAAGTGCTGTGATTACAGGCATGAGTCACCACACCCAGTCCCATTTTCTTAATAGTATCTTTTACACAGCAAATTTTAAAAATTTAATCAAATTCAATTTACCAACTTTTTTTTTCTTTTATGAATTGTGCTCTTAGGTTCAGGTCTAAAAACTATTCACCTACTCTAGGTCATGAAGATTTTCTCATACTTTTTTTCTAAAAGCTTTATAGTTTAACATATTACACTTGGACTTATAATTCATTTTGAGTTAATTTTTGTAGAAGGTTTGAGATTTAGATTGAGGTTCAATTTTTTAATATAGATGTTCATTTGTTCTGACATCATTTATTGGTGTCGGGAGTAGATGTGATATGGGGAGCAGATGAGCGCTGTGACTGTAGCAGGCCTTGAGTAAAGGCCCCAAGCGAAGGCAAGGTCTCGCTTGATGGTTCTGCTCCCTAGCCAAAGGCGGGGAATGCAGCCTGCTACGTGAAATGGTGTCTCAGATGCCCATACATCCGGGTGCATGTAGTACGGATAAAGCCTTAGCTACAACAAGATAACCGCAGAAAAGCTTGTCTTTAGGTACCAACAAAATTCCGTTATAGCTCCCTCACAGACCTTGAATCCCTTCCAACTTCCCTTGTGCTTGATTATAAAATAAATATGCTGAGCTAGTTTGGGACCACTTCTCCATCAGAGGAAGGTATCCCACCTGGCCCCAGCTTTTATTTATGTCTTTATGTCGGTGTCTTTCTTAATCTCTCGCTGTTCTCTCTCGGGACCCTCAAGGCAGCTGAGCTGGCCTCAGCAACTGGAAAGACTATCCAACTCTGGATATGTACCTCTGTTAAAAAAACAAAAGGCTGGGCGTGATGGCTCAAGTCTGTAACCCCGCTCTTTGCCTGCGCCCAGAGGTTCAAGACCAGGCTGGGCAACTTGGTGAGACCTTGTCTACAATTAAAAAGAAAAAGTAGCCGGGCATGGGGAAGGATCTCCGGAGCCCAGCAGGTCTACACTGGGATGGCTATGAGCGAGTCACTGCTCTCCAGTCTGGGCAACAGAGTGAGACTCTGACTCAAAAACAAAAATCAGTTGGTTATACTTAAATGGGTTTAGTTCTGGATTCTTTTCTGTTCTACTGATGTACGTGTTTATACATTTGCCAATACCATACTTTACAATTTTAAGCTATATGGTAAGTCTTAACCTTGGATAGTATGATTCTTCCAAATATAATATTTCTCAAAATTGTTTTGGCTGTCCTAATGTCTTTGTTGTTCCATATATATGAAGGGGAACCCAAAAAATCCAGAATTTATTGATAAAAAATGGTGTATTTATTCTTACATGTTGAAACGTCAGTCACCTTCAAAGTACTCTCCGTTTGATGCAACACACCAACTGAGATGCTTTCACTGTTCAAAACAGTTTTTGAACTCATCAATTTTGATGACTTTTAGTCCTTCTGCTGTTTTTTGTTTCACCTCTTCCATATCAGCAAAATGTTTCCCTTTGAGGATTTTTTACATCCAAGGAGACAAGGAGCACGGGGGTCATGCAGTTTTTGGTCAAAAACTGCTGAACGTTCAGCACAGTGCAGGCAGGTGTACTTGTAAATCACCCATCATGAAATGGTGAACACGTTGAAAGGATCTCAAAAAAAATTCCCTGAAGCAGAAAACGCATCCTCTCACAATGCTAGCTGGTACACTGATGCTGATGTGTTCTTAGAACACTTACCTAGCAGCCTGTAATATAAGGGAGCCTCCCTCCAAAAAATAATTCCGGTTTTTCTGCTCCCCCCCTTTGTAAATATTAAAATCATCTTTATGTACCTACAAAAAAATCTTGACTTTGATTTTAATTTGTGTTAAACAATGGATCAACTTGGGGATAATGAATATGTTTACTACTATGTTGAGTCTTCCAAACGATAAACATCGTATGTCTCTCCATTTATTTAGATGGTCTTTCATTTCTTTCATCAGCATTTTACAGTTTTCAGCATAAAGATCTGTATTTTGTTAGATTTGTACCTAACTGGATCATCTTTGGAGTCATTATAGATGGCATTGTGTTTTAATTTTTAGTTTCCAATTGTTTATTGCTAGTATTCGTAAGTATGATTGATTTTTGTGTTTATCTTGTATCTTGTGATCCTGCTATAGTTGCACATTCGTTCTAGAAGGTATTTGTTTTTGTAGATGATTAGAATTTTCTATGTAGACAATCACAGGAACTGTAAATAAAGACTTATATTTCTTCATTTATGAATGGTATGTTTTGCATTTCCTTTCTTGCCTCGAAATGGTGATAACAGAGATCCTTGCCTTGTTCTCCATTTTACTCATTAAATATTTGTTGAATTAATAAACGTTGTATTTTTTTTTTTTGAGTTGGAGTCTCACTCTGTCACCCAGACTGGAGTGCAGTGGCATGCTCATGGCCACCGCAGCCTTGACCTGCTGGGCTCAGGTGATCCTTCCACCTCAGCCTTCCAAGTAGCAGAAACTATGGATGTGTGCCACCATACCTGGCTAATTTTTTTCCCCACTCCCCAGTTTTTTTAAATTTATTGTAGAGAAGAGGTCTCACCAAGCTGCCTAGGCTGGTCTCAAACCCCTGGACTCAGGTAATCCTCTCTCCTCGGTCTCCCAAAGTGCTAGGATTACAGGCTTTAGCTACTGTGCCCAGCCTAGTTGTATTGATCTTTATCAAATGTATTGTATGTTTTTAGAGAACAAACCTTAGGGGTAATTGATTATTTTTCTATTTTAAATTTCATTGAAATTTATCCTTTTTTCCCCTTTCTGCTTGCTTTAGGTTTATGTAGCTCTTCTTTTTCCAGAATCTTGAGTTATAAGCTTAGATTATTGATTTGAGACCTTTTTTCTTTTTTTTCTTTTTTTTTGAGTTGGCGTCTCACTCTGTCGCCCAGATTGGAGTGCAGTGGCCGCTCCCGGCCACCGCAGCCTCAACCTGCTAGGCTCCAGCGATCCTTCCACCTCAGCCTTCCAAGTAGCTGGAACTACAGGCGCGCGGTACCATGCCCGGCTCATTTTTTGATTTATTGTAGAGATGAGGTCTCACCAAGTTACCCAGGAGGGTCTCGAACCCGCGGGCTCAGGCAGTCCACTCACCTCAGCCTCCCAAGGTGTGGGATTACAGGCTGAGCCACCGAGCCCGGCTACGTTTTTTCTTTTCTAATATAAGTATCCAGTGCCATAGATTTCTCTTTAATCACTGCTTCAGCTGCATGCCACAGATTTTTTTTTTTTTTGAGTTGGAGTTTCACTCTGTCGTCCAGGCTGTGGTGCAATGGCACACTCACAGCTACCCCAAGCGTCGACATGCTGGGCTCCGACGGTCCTTCCACCTCAGCCTTCCAAGTAGCTGGAACTATAGGCACGCACTACCATGCCCGGCTAATTTTTTATTTATTGTAGAGATGAGATCTCGCCAAGTTGCTGGGACTGATCTCAAACCCACGGGCTCAGGCAATCCACTCGCCTCAGCCTCCCAAAGTGCTGGGATTACAGGTTGAGCCACTGAGCCTGGCCATGCCACAGATTTTAATAAGGTATATTTTCATTTCAAGTTCAACACATTTTTACATTTCCTGTGACTTCCTCTTTCACCAGCAGAATATTTAGTAATGTGTTAATCATTTCTAAATGTTTAGAGATTTTCCTGTTAATTTTCTATTACTGATATGTAGTTCGGTTCTGTCATATCCAGAGAACATACTTTGTATGGTTTCAATTTGTTTAAATGTGTTGAGGTCTGTTTTATCACCCAGGATATAGCTTGTCTTGGTGAATGTTCCATATGCACTTGAAAAAAACATATATTTTGTTGCTGTTGGGTAGAATTAGCCATAAATATAAATTAGATCCCACTGATGAATGGTTTTGTTGAATCCTTCTATATTTTGTTAATTTTCTATCCAGTGGTTCTATCAATTACTGAAATGGGGTGAGGCATTCCTAACTATAATTATAGATTTAAAGTTCCCTTTGTCCCAGCTGATTTTCCTTCCTGGGGTCTTCTTTGTCTAATGCTGACATTGCCACTTCAGTTTACTCTTATTGGTGTTCACATGCTCTTTTTATCCTTTCATGCCTAATTTACCTATATCATTACTTTTGAAATGAGTTTCTTGTACACAACATATAGTTTTTTTCATTATTATTTAATACTAGTCTGTCTTTTAATTTGAAGTTTAGAGCATTTACATTTTATGTAATTGTTAGTTTCCCATTGCTTCTGTAACAAATCACCACAGATGTAGTGGCTTAAAACACACAAACTAATTATCTTATAGTTCTCAAGGCCAGAAGTCTGAAATAAGTTTCACTGGGTTATAGACAAGGTATAGACAGGGCTGATTCCTTCTGGAGGCTCTAGAGAAGAATCTATGCCCTTGCCTTTTCCAGCTTGTAGAGGCCACCCATGTACCTTGGCTTGTAGCCCCTTTCCTCCATCTTCAAAGCCAGAAGCAGCCGGGCTCGGTGGCTCAGCCTGTAATCCCGCGCCTTTGGAAGGCTGAGGTGAGTGGATTGCCTGAGCCCACGGGTTCAAGACCCGCCTGGGCAGGCGAGACCTCATCTCTACAATAAATCAAAAAATGAGCCGGGTATGGTAACATGTGCCTGTAGTTCCAGCTACTTGGAAGGCTGAGGCGGAAGGATCACCGGAGCCCAGCAGGTCAAGGCTGCGATGGCCAGGAGTGGCCACTGCACTCCAGTCTGGGTGACAGAGTGAGACTCCAACTCAAAAAAAACAAAAACAAAGCCAGAAGCACAGCATCTTCAAATAACTTTCTGATGCTCTGCTTTTGTCATTACATTGCCTTCTTTCTGTCTCTGATTTCTTCATAAAAGGATCCTTTGTGATTACTTTGGGCCATCCAGATAACCCAAGATAATCTCCTCTGCGGGGGTCCCGCCCCACAGGTGAGGTCCTATCCGCAGGTGAGGTCCTATCCCTAGCGAAAAGAAAGAGAAAAGATTATCTTTAAGTTTTTATGACGTTGGGCTCCACTTGCGGCCGGGGGTCCTCAGCGCACCTGGACTTTGTCAATCAGGCGGACCTCCAAGCCTGGCTCCCAACACTCCTCATTTCAAGATCCTTAACTTGATCACTCCTACAAAGTCTCTTTTGCAATATTCACAGGTTCCAGGGATTAGGACATGGACAACTTTGGGAAGCCATTATTCAGCCTAACATAGTAATTAGTTATGTTAGGATTTAAATTTGTCACTTTATTATTCATTTTCCATTTGTTCTGTTTTTTATTCTGTTTTTCTTTTCTGCCTTCCTGTGGATTATGTGAACATTTTTAAGAACAGTAAGTCCCCTACATACGAACGAGTACTGTTCTGAGAGCATGTTCGTAAGTCCAATTTGTTCACAAGTCCAAAAAAGTTAGCCTAGGTACCCAACTAACACAATTGGCTATAAACTGTACTGTAATATGTTTATACTACTTTTCACAAAAATAATATATAAAAACCACAGGTTTGCATCTTTGAAAGTTTGCAACTTGAAGATTTATGTAGGGGACTTATTGTATTCCATTTGACTTACTTTGAAAGATAGAAAAGGAGATAGGGAGGATTTCTGCTTCTGATAATTATGGCCTAGGTAAGTCAGACCAATCTTTCCACTGAGGACAACCAGAAAAACTGAACAAAATATATTTTTTTAAAACTGCTTGAATGTACCAGAAAGCTAACAAGATAGACTTTCTAAGCTCAAATCTAGGGAATTCAGAAGACCAGGGTTTAAGCACATCATTTGGAACTATATTTTCTTTTCAGGGACATATAAAGAGTCTTAAGGGGGAGACTGACAGTCTGATAGGTCAACTTCACTTTTGATTGAATTTGCTCCTTCTATTAGCTTGTATAATTCTTTTGGTGATTTTTTTTTCCCAAGGATCATAGCATCTCTTTTGACTTATTAGTTGGTATTTTTACCCTCTTCCCAGAAAATGCAAGGACTTTAGAACATTTGAACTCTATGTCCATCCCTCCAGATTTATGTCATTGGAATATATTTTAACCTCACAATATCTTATTGCTATATTATTGCTGTTATTGTTTTTGAATTATTAGCATCCATTTATATGGGTCTACATATTTATTGTCCTAGTTTTCTTTCTTTTTTTTTTCCATTTCTTCAACATTTCCAATTTTCTACCATGGATCATTTGCTTCTACCTAAAATATATGCCGCAATATTTTGTTTAGTGATGATTTTTCTGTTTTTTGCCTGAGAATGTTTTTATTTTATTTTCATTCTTGAAAGATATTTTTGCCTGATATGGAATTCTAGTTATTGTTTTTCAGCATGTTAACCATACTTCATTATCTTCTGGCTTCCATTGCTTCTGCTAAAAATTCATGTATAAATCTGTTGCTCCTTTGAAGGTGATCTGACTTGTTACTTTGGCCACTTTGGATATTTTTTCAGTCTTTGGGTTTCAGCAGTTTAATTATGATGTACCTAAGTTTGTTTTTGTTTTTTAATTTCCCCTAGTTGAGATTTGTAGAACTTCTTGAATATATGTATATCATTCATCAGTTTTGGAAAATTCTGTCTATCTCTCTTGACATTACTTTTCTTCCATCCTGTTTCTCCTTTCCTTTAGGGATTTCATACTTTTATGTTGGGTTCTTCACTGTATGTTGTATATCCCTTATCATTTTTTTCATCTGTTTTGTCTCTTCGTGCTTTATTTTAGGTATTTCGTCCTGATGTAATTTTCTCATTAGTTTGTTTAATCTATTAAATCCAATGAATTTTTTTATTGATATTTTTTATATACTTTTTGAGTCAGTGTCTCACCAGGCTGGAGTGTGGTGGCACATTCATAGCTTACCACAGGCTCAACCTCCTGAGCTCAGGCAATCATCCTGCTTCAGCCTCCTGAGTACCTTGGACTACAGGCAACATGCCACCGCACCCAGCTAATTTTTGTATTTGTTGTAGCGGTGAGGTTTTGCTGTGTTGCCTAGACTGGCCTCAAATTCTTGAGCTCAAGCAATCCTCCCACCTTGGCTTTCCAAAGTGCTGGGATTACAGGCGTGACCCACTGCACCCAGCCTAAATTTTTTCTTTTCTTTTTTTTCGCCAGAGTCTCTGTTACCCAGTCTGGAGTACAGTGACATGCTCACAGTCACTACAGCCTTGACCTGCTAGGCTCAGGTGATCCTTCCACCTCATTCTTCCAAATAACTAGAATGCCTGCTAATTTTTTAATTTATTGTAGAGACATGTTCTTACCAAATTGCCCAGCCTGGTTTTGAACCCTTGGGCTCAGGCAATTCACTCACCTCTGCCTCCTAAAGTGTTGGGATATAGGCATGAACCACTACACTCAGCCTAAATATTTAATTTTAGCGACTTTTTCAGCTCTGGAATTCTCATTTCATCGCTTTTATTATAGTTTACTATTCTCTGATTAAATTCTCAACTTGACCCTTATCTTCTTGAACACAGAGAATATAAACTTTATATCCTGAGCTCCTGACAAATACAGTTGATTGGATAAACAAAAACAAAACCTAAGTACATGATATTTATAAGAGATATAGCTAAAATACAATCATAAGAAAAGTTGAGAGTAAAAGGATAGAAAAGATACGCCATACAAACACTAACAACAACCAAAAAAACTAGTATAACCATATTATCATAAGACAAAAATGACATTAAAGTGAAAACTATTACTAGGTATAACAGGCGATAATTCATAAGAAAAAAAAGACTTGATTATCCAGGAAGACAAAAATAATTCTAAATGTGTGTGCATCTATTAACAGGCTTTCAAGATATATAAAACAAAAACTTAGCAGAACTACAAGGAGAAACAGACAAATTCACAATCAGAGTAAGAAATTTTAAAACACTATTTTTGGCAGCAGATAAGACAAGCAAAATAAATAGTACATAGAAGATTTGAAAAAAGAACACAGGGAGCAAAGGCAAGAGAAGAAAATGTCCTCTCAATAGTATACTTATAATCCTTGGAGAGAGGAAAATAATACTAAGGCCAGGAAAAATATGTGATGGTATAAATAATGAAAAAGTCAGACAATAAAAAAGAATTCAGTACATTTTTTAAAAAAGAATAAAAGAAACAAAAATTTTAATATAAAGGATGAAAGTTGAGAAAATAAAACAGAAAGTACCAGGAGGAAAAAATGGAAAATTGTTAGATTAATCCAGGAACACCAACATTTTATTAATACAGTTTCCAGAAAGAAAGCACTGAGAGAATAGCAGTGAGGAAAAACTATCAAAGAAACAAAACAAGAAAATCTTCCAGGCATGAAGGGCACAAATCTCCGTACTGATAGAATCCAGTAAGTGTAGTGTCCCAATGAATGAATGAAAAGGAATGAGCACACCAAGTCTCATCACAGTGAAATTTCAGAGTAATAGAATATTTCCAAAATGAAAAAAGCAGATCAGACATAAAGGATGGGAATCAGTCGGGCTCAGTGGCTCAGCCTGTAATCCGTGCTTTGGGAGGCTGAGGTGAGTGGATTGCCTGAGCCCGCGGGTCCAAGACCCACCTGGGCAACTTGGTGAGACCCCCATCTCCACAACAAATCAAAAATTAGCCAGGCGTGGTAGCGCATGCCTGTAGTTCCAGCTACTTGAAGGATCGCTGGAGCCCAGCAGGTCGAGGCTGCGGTGGCCGGTAGTGGCCACTGCACTCCAGTCTGGGCAACAGAATGAGACTCCAACTCAAAAAAAATAAAATAAAATAAAAATAAAAAAATTAAGTATTAGCTATCAAAATCCAAAGGTTATATAAAAAATTAATGCATTATGATCAAATAGCCTATCCCATAAATGCAAAGAATGTTCAATATAAAGGAAATCTATCAGTGTAGTTCACCATACTATAGATGAAAGAAGAAAATTATTTTTTTCAACTGATGCAGAAAAAGAATTTGATAAAGTCTAATACCTTTTTCATGTAAAAATTCTTTGGAAACTAAAAATATAAGGAATCTCCCCTAATTCTGTAAATTTTTTTTAGTAAAAGCTTACAGCATATTTTATGCTTATTGAAGAACCATTAAATTTGTTTCCCATGCTCACGGCCACGGCAGCCTTGACCTACTGGGCTCAGGTCATCCTTCTGCCTCAACCTTCCAAGTAGCTGGAACCACAGGCATGTGCCACCATGCCTGGCTAATTTTTTGATTTATTGTAGAGATGAGGTCTCACCATGTTGCTCAGGCTGGTCTCAAACCCCTGAGCTCAGACAATCCTCTCGTCTCCACTTCCCAAAGTGCTGGGATTATTATAGGCTTGAGCCACTGCACCCAGCTATACTCTTTTTTTTAATACCCAAAGAAGGCAGAATAAATAAAACTATCTTTATTGGAAGATGATATTCAAATAATATTCTAGAAAAAAGAGCATCAATAATCTGTTAGAATCAATAAGAGTTAAACAAGGTTGTCACAGATAAATTCAATCTGAAAAACATAACATAAACTAAAATCTAAAAAACAATAGTACACACTAAAAAACACCTGCAATGACCAACTAAAAATAAACTTAAAATAAGATTCTATTGTAATAGCAATTAAATCTGTAAAAATAGCTATAAATTACTTCAACTAAACAAGGCCTCATTGGAGAAATGTTTAAATTTTGATAAAATACATAAAAGACAATCTGAGTACACAGAGAGCTCTTCCTCATACTTGGATAGAATGGTTAATAATATTCAAATGTTAATTATTACTAAATGAATCTATAAATTCAACACAGTACAAATAAAAATTTCAGCTGAATTTTTTTTTTTTGAGTTGGAGTCTCACTCTGTCGCCCAGACTGGAGTGCAGTGGCCACTCCTGGCCACCGCAGCCTCAACCTGCTGGGCTCCGGCAATCCTTCCACCTCAGCCTTCCGGGTAGCTGGAACTACAGGCACGCGCTACCACGCCCGGCTAATTTTTTTGATTTATTGTAGAGATGAGGTCTCACCAAGTTGCCCAGGCGGGTCTCAAACCCGCGGGCTCAGGCAATACACTCACCTCAGCCTCCCAAAGGCGCGGGATTACAGGCTGAGCCACCGAGCCCGGCTCAGCTGAATTTTTAAAAATATACCTGATAAACCGTATAAACAAATAAAGGTCCATGAATAGCTAAGCAAATATTTAAAAAGGCAAGTAGATGAAATAACCTACTATACCAATATTAAGGCACACAAAAACCACAGCAATGAAAGAAGTGTGATATGTATACACTATAAAACTATAGCAATAAAAGGATATATATAACACTCTTTTCAAACTCATATATATACATTTATATTCCTTAAGTCAAAGGTGGAAGTGATTGTTTAATAGAAGATGTTGAGAAAACTAGATCCCTATATGGAGAAAAATAAAACTGGAAGCTTATGTAGCAGCACATTCAAAGATAAAATACTTATACATTAAAGATCTGGAGTCAGGTGTGGTAGCTTATGCCTATAATCCCAGCACTTTGGGAGGCCGAGGTGAGAAGATTGCCTGAGCCCAAGATTGCCAAGACCAGCCTGGGCAATTTGGTGAGACCTTTTCTCCATAATAAATAAAAAATAGCTGGTGTTGTGGCACATGCCTGTAGTTCCAGCTACTTGGAAGGCTGAGGTGGAAGGATTGCCTGAGTCCAGCAGGTCGAGGCTGTGGTGGCCATGAGGGTGCACTGCCCTGCAGCCAGGGCAACAGAATGAGACTCCAACAAAAAAAAAAAAAAAAAGAAGATCTGAATATGAAATTATTATAAAGTTAATTGAAGAAAATGTGCCTGGAGGTGGAAAAAGCTGCCAAAACAAACTTCAAAGGTATAAAACCACAAAGGACATAGGAGAATCGAACAACACAATCAACTAACTAGACCTGATTGACATCTATAAAATATTCCAGCTAACAATAGCAGAATTTCAAGTGTACACTGAATGTTTATCAAAATGGATTATATATTGGGCCATAAAACAGGCCCTAATACATTAATTTTTTTTTTTCAAGTTGGAGTCTCACTCTGTCGCCCAGACTGGAGTGCAGTGGCCGCTCCTGGCCACTGCAGCCTCGACA
>NW_007251354.1:326463-363945 GCF_000164805.1 Carlito syrichta | reverse complement strand
CCCATAGCCCAGCAGGTCGAGACTGCGGTGGCTGGGAGCAGCCACTGCACTTGGTCTGGGTGACAGAGTGAAACTCCAACTCAAAAATAAATAAATAAATAAATTAGAATCAAAAGCAAAGATATCTGGAAAAATTCTCAAATATAGAAATAAAAAGCATTCTGCTAAATAATCCATGGTCCCAGTCATTCAACTCCTAAGTATTTTTCTAAGAGAAATGAAAGCATATATATATCAATACAAAGACTTGTAGATGAATGTCCATAGCAGCTTTATTTTAATAGTTCCAAGCTAGAAAGAACATGAATATCTATCAACAAGTGAATAGACAATTGTGATATTTCCATACAATGGAATGCTATCTGGCAATAAAAATGGATGAAATAGGAAATACTGTAGTTGATTCTCAAAGTAATTATGCTTAGTGAAAAAAGTCAAACAAAAAAGGGTACATACTATGCAATTCTATTTCATTCTAGAAATTCTAGAAAATGCAAACTCATGGTGACAGAAAGCAGATCACTGGTTGTCCTAGACAAAATGTTAAAGGTATGCATACATGCAAAATAAAACTCACATACAAAAACACATACAAAACACATTAGAATGATTTATTTCCTAAACTGGAAGAAAAGAAAATGGCAACAAAGACCAGAGGAAGAAAAGGCAGTTCATAAATAAACAAACAAATTTAAGAATCACAGAGAAGGACTTTACATGGAGTAGAGGAAAAAGAAAGAAATTTACTCTGCTAGAATAGTACCCTTTTAAAGACAGTAAATTCTTTAAGTTTCAAAAAACTGAATACAGTAGAAGCTTCAGACCACCAATCATATGAATGAGGAAATATTTAAAAGTAAGGAGTCTCTCCTGGCATCCCTGAAATAACTCAAAACTCCACATATTCATTTAACAAATATTTACTGTGTGCCAGCTCCTGTTCTCAAGACCAATAATTTTTTTTATTAAAAAATTTTTTTAGAGATGGAGTCTTACTCTGCTCAGCTTGGAGTACAGTAACACAATTATAGCTCACTGCAGACTCGAGCTCTTGGGTCCAAGTGATCCTCCCATCTCAACCTCCCAAGTACTGAGATTACAGATGCCAACCATCAAGCCTGACTATAGTTTTCCCGATAGTCACTCATTACCTTCATTCCCTGACCCTACCTGCTGGCGCTTCCATCTTGATTGCTGTTGCAGAAGAACCAGTTGTGATTCCCCAAGGGTCTAAACTGGAATCTATCTTCCCTCCTTCTTCAATGTACTCTACAGTACCAGTGCTCTTTTGCTTTGTTACTTGTGCCTGAAGCATTCGTGCTTGAAGCTGTTTTGAGGCCTCATGAAATGCCATTTCCATTCGAATATCATTGTTTTGAATTTCATAGTACAAACCTGAGGAAAAAGATGTTGAAATAATATGACTGATTTCTTAACATCATTGCAATATTTCACTTACTTTTCCCATATTTTAATCAAAGTTCAAGAATTTCATGATGAGCCGTTGAAGAGTAAAAAGAGAACTAGAGACTCTTATAATGAAAAAAACAAAACACATTCAGATCACAGGAAAATGCCATACCAAGCAAAGTCCAGGCTACAACATTGGTTGGTTCTAAGCAAGTGGCATCCTCAAAGAAAATTTCTGCTTGCGCATAGTTCTCCATCAAGACGGCCAGGACACCACAAAGCAGCAAGCTGAAAAGAGACCACCAACATAGCTAACAACAAGGCCCATGTCACACTTAGGAACCAATTTCACATAGAAGCTTAGCTGCTTCTTCCTGCTCATTCCTCATCTCCCTTCTCTCAATACCTGTGGATGTGATTCTGGTTGAGGGCAAGAGCTTTCCGAAAACACTCTTGTGCTTTAATATTGTCTTCGGTTAGAAGGCAGAAAGCACCATAGTCCAGCCAGTGATCCAGGTTCTGGGACTCACGAGCCAACCTCTAGGCACACAAAGCATCAGGAGAGCTATTGTGACACTATGTCTCATTTTTAAGACATATACCATCACACAGTAAACGCTCTATAAATACTGTAAATTCTACAAAAGAGATCATGACATCCTATTTGCTTACCTCTAAATTCCAAACACCTAACACAATTACTGTCTGGCTTTTAGTAGGTGTTAGGGGGAAAAAAGCTTTGAAATAATTTAAAAATTGAATCAACAATTCAATTAACTTCCTAGAGTTAATATTCTGGTTCCCCTAGACTTGTCTAACACCTTGGCAGCCTAAAGATTCATTTTATGGTATATCAACCATATACAATAATTTCTGCTATAGTACTGGGAAGGCAAATATAAGTTTATCTATAAATATGGGGAAAAAGCATCTTAGATGAAAACCATAAAAATTGCAAAGACATAAATAAATGGAAAGATATCCATGTTCATAGACTGAAAGACTTAATATTGCTAAGATGTCAATACTACCCAAAGCAATCTACAGATACAGTGTGATCCTTATCAAAATCCTATTGAAAATCCTCAAAAAGTTACAGAATTATCATATGTTCCAGCAATTTTTTTCAGATTTATAGCCCAAATAATTAAAAACAGGTACTCAAACAAGTGCTTATACACTAATAACTTTGAATTGTGAAAGTTATTTATATTTTTTATATTCTGGATATAAATCCTTTGTCATATATATATGTTTTACAAATATTTTCTCCTAATCCATACTTTTCTTTCTCTTATGTCTTCCATAGAGTAAAAGTTTTTAGTTTTGATGAAGTTCCATTCATCGCATTTTTCTTTGATCAATCATGCTTTGGTATCATATCTAAGAACTCTTTATCTAACTCTAGGTCAAGATTTTCTCCTATATTTCTTCTAAAAGTTTTATAGTTTTATGTTTTACATTTACATATATGGTCCATTTGGAGTTGACTTTTGTAAACTGTTTAAGGTTTAGCTTAATTATTTTTTTGGCAAATGTTCTAACACTATTTAAAAGACTATTTTTGTTCTCTTCTGTTTTATTGTTCTATGTTCCTACCCTTTACCAATCAAGTTTGAATTTAAACAATCAAAAACTAGTGTTTATTATACACATATTTCATAATAACAGTAACAACAATCTCTGGGACGATGTTGGATTACCTCTTTATAATACACTGCTGCCATTTCAAAGTTCTCATTGACTTCTGCTTCAAATGCAAAAAGTCGAAGCTGATCACTGCTTGTATGAATGGTTGGAATAGTGCCTTGGACATCATCTGGCATGGTCTTGTCAACGTCAAGATGTTAGACAGACAAATGAAGCAATTACAAGTAGAGAGGTTTTATAAGCATCGATCAGATGTGAGAGCGAGTCACGATGTCTAAAATGATATTGAAGGTTCTCACAGTCTTGTCAATAAAGAGAGCAAGAGCGAACCAAAAGAGAAGTATCAAGTATGAAGGAGTAGCTAAGGTATCAAAATGCCAACAATCTGTGCTCATAAAAGTGAGTAAGAATTTCTTAGGGCAGAAATAACTGCTTTAACCCTCAGAGCAGTCAGAGTCCCCATGCAGGTCACTTCTGATAGCAAACAGCTTACTTCATTTTCTCTAGTGTATAGGAAAAATATTACCATCTTTTGGTGCCATGACTTGAAAAAGGTTGGCAAATACTAACTAGGGTCTTTAAACATGGAGAAAGCAGGACAATAAGGGTAAAAGCTTTGGAAGTCAGATCTATAGTTTCAATGTATCCTTTTGTGTTTCAAAACTAATCTTTCATTTAAATTATTGGTTCTTTCCCAATTGTATACCCTTGGCTTGCCATCAATTATCCCCACTCTTTCCTCAATTTTCAACTTCTCCCACTCTGCTGACTGCCTTCCCCAAACTGTGAATGTGCTTTTTCCATCTTAAAAAGAAAATCCCTCTAATTTCTAGCTACTTCTTTTCCACTTTCTTCCTTCATCGTCCAACTTGAAATTATATTCACCTGTTTCCTAATTGCTCATTTACTCCTCAATTCATAATTTGAATCCCCCCATTAACCCAATGATATTGCTATGTAAAGATTAACAACGGCCTCCTTATTGCCAAATCCAATGAAAACTTTTCAGATTTGTTCTTCATGAATTCCTAGGAGTATTTGACACTGTTGATTATCTTTTTATCTTAAAGTTCTTTTCCCTTTGCTTCTGTGTCACCAAAGTCTTCTGTTCTTTTGCCTCTTTAACAATTCTACTTGTCTCCTTCAATTTTTTCATCCTTCTCTTAAAAGCTGGAGTTTCCTAGGGTTCTACTGTCAGTTCTCTTCTCTCTTTACTCATGTTTTTCTCAGGTAGTCTTATCTATGACCATAGCATCCATATACCAAGGCTCCTCAAATCTCATCTCTAGCCCAGATCTCTCTCTTGAGCAAAACCCCACTAGACTCAATGTTCAAAAGTGAATTCAAACCGGGCTCGGTGGCTCAGCCTGTAATCCCGCGCCTTTGGGAGGCTGAGGTGAGTGGATTGCCTGAGCCCGCGGGTTCGAGACCCACCTGGGCAACTTGGCGAGACCTCCTCTCTACAATAAATAAAAAATTAGCCGGGCATGGTAGCGCGAGCCTGTAGTTCCAGCTACTTGGAAGGCTGAGGCCGAAGGATCGCTGGAGCCCAGCAGGTCGAGGCTACGGTGGCCAGGAGCGGCCACTGCACTCCAGTCTGGGTGACAGAGTGAGACTCCAACTCAAAAAAAAAAAAAAAAGTGAATTCAACATCATCTGCCTCCCACGAAATTTACTTACATTGTGTTCCATGGCCTAGTTAATGTTTTTCTTTTCTTTTTAGTGACAACCAAGAAGCACTGAATGGTTAACATCAATTGGCCAGTCAGTAAACCTTTAACTTAAGAATCTTTGGGCCGGGCTCGGTGGCTCTGCCTGTAATCCCAACACTTTGGGAGGCCGAGGTGAGTGGATTCTCTGAGCCCTCAGGTTTGAGACCCGTCCGGGCAACTTAGCAAGACCTCATCTCTACAATAATAATTTTTTTTTAAAAATTAACCAGGCATGGAAGCACACGCCTGTAGTTCTGGCTACTTGGAAGGCTGAGGAGGAAGGATCGCCGGAGCGTAGCAGGTCAAAGTTGCGGTGGCCGGGAGCATGCCACTGTACTCCAGTCTAGGCAACAGAGTGAGACTCAAAAAAAAAAAAGAATCTTTGACTTTTTTCCTCCTTATTATGCAATAACAAGCTAATATCACCAGTTTTACCACCTTTGATGCATCCTTCATAATGTGATCAGAGTGTTTTAGCAAATGTAAACCTGATTATTCTATACCCCAGTGTAAAATATTCAATTTCTTGCTTCCAAGTGCTACTAAGGGAAAAAAATCAAAATGTATTTTGCTCATGCTCAACTCTCAAATGCTTTCCAAATCAAATCATCCAAATTATCTATGCCCAAGGCAGAATTGTTCTCTGAGTCTTATGATATAGGACACTCCTGTTCTACCTTTTCCAGAAAGGCTGAACAAAGTGTAAGAAAAAGTGATTGTAGAGAAAAAAAAATGAAGTAAAGAGAAAATAGAACAGAGGTTTTCAGGATGCATAGCTGGTTAGAGACTAGCAGGGGAATAAAAATGCTCTGATTTTTGTCATTGTTTTCAAATAAAACCACAACTGAATACATATAAAAATAAGCAAATGAAGGCAAGGTGCAAGCTGTACAAATATAAACAGACAAGTGAGTAGAGCAGGCTATTAGGCGAGTAGAAAAGTCATGTTTGAAGTGTCACCGCCATTTGGGTAAATATCTGAAAATGCATAATTTTCTTCATTTTTATAATCTTAAAGAAAACTATGAGAATCGTACACGTTAACAGAATAAACAATGCTAGTTTTCATTTCATAATTTACATAGCCTATTTGATCTGTTTTTGAGAAATCCATCACAGTTTTGGAAGTTATGAAATATATTTTTCTTTTCTTTTTCTTTTTTTTAATTTTATTTGAGTTGGAGTCTCACTCTGTCACCCAGACTGGAGTGCAGTGGCCACTCCCAGCCACCGCAGCCTCGACCTGCTGGGCTCCAGCGATCCTTCCGCCTCAGCCTTCCAAGTAGCTGGAACTACAGGCGTGCGCTACCATGCCTGGCTAATTTTTTGATTTATTGTAGAGAGGAGGTCTCGCCAAGTTCGAGACCCACGGGCTCAGGCAATTCACTCACCTCAGCCTCCCAAGGCGTGGGATTACAGGCTGAGCCACTGAGCCTGGCTGAAATATATTTTTCTAGAAAATTGGAAGAGCATACCTCCTTGATCTTTCCAAAATTAGTCTTAAATTAATTAGACCGAAGTCCCTTATTCATGTTTGTGTCTTCAGTACCTAGCACAGAGCAGACACTTCAATAAATATTAATTGAATAAAGAACAGAAGGAAGAACAACACCATTCATAGGAGGCCCAGATACTCCATGTAGAAAAGAAAGGGCTCTCAGTTCTTGACACCTACCTGGTTTAGGGCCACATGCATCTGATCTACTAAGAACACATAGAGCTCACTGATAAATGTCTGCAGTTCCTCCTGACTTTCAAATGATGTTGTCTTCAAGTATTTCTCTCTCACGATCTTTACCACAGCATGCTGTAAGACACACAGGTCATCTGTCTGTTATCACAGTCTAGTACCGTGCTGATAGCACAGGTGTCTCTAGGGCCTCTGGTCTAAGACTGAGTAAAACTTCAGAAGGTAATTGATTTCTTACCCCTAATGACTGTTAGTCTATTGGCTCGCTGACTTTCCCCCAATCAACATACTCTGTATGAGCCCTTCTTTCCTTGACATCACTATCATCACTCACAGTGGCAATGCAGAACTCATACCATGTGAAGAGAGTCATACAGCTGAAGAAAATCTTAGCATTAGGTTTAGGTATTATGTCTCTCATGGGGCCATATGGTTCAAGGGAGAAAAGGAGAAAGGCCTCATCTGAGAGTCCAAAGAATGGGATTCTAGTTTTTTTGTTTTTGATTTTGTTTTTGAGTCGGAGTCTCACTCTGTCACCAAGGCTGGAATGCAATGGCACACTCATGGCCACCGTAGCCTCGGCCTGCTGGGCTCAGGTGATCCTTCTGCCGCAGCCTTCCAAGTAGCTGGAACCACAAGCATGTGCCACCACGCCCAGCTAATTTTTTTATTTTATTTTATTGTAGAGATGAGGTCTCACCATGTTGCTCAGGCTGGTCTCAAACCGCTGAGCTCAGGCAATCCTCTCGCCTCTGCCTCCCAAAGTTCTGGGATTACAGGCTTGAGTCACCACACCTGGCAAGATTCTACTTCTAATGCTGCTACTGTACAACCTCATAAGTTATTTTATACTTTGGTACCTCAGTTTCCTCATTTGTTGAGTGGATATGTAATTTGGTATTGTTATGTCGGAAGATGATTGAGAAACCAAAGAGAAATAATAGATGTAGAAGCTTAAAATGCAGTGCAAATATAAACATAGCATGTTTTATGACAAGGATAACTTCTTCTTTTTTCTCCCTAAGGTAATATTGTCAGGTTTTATACTAAGCACGATCCATGCATGTATCATTTAATTCTCATAATGACCCTTTGTGTTAATATTAGCATTGTCAGCCGGGCTCAGTGGCTCAGCCTGTAATCCCGCACTTTTGGGAGGCTGAGGTGAGCGGGTTGCCTGAGTCCACGGGTTCGAGACCCGCCTGGGAAACTTGGCAAGACTGCATCTCTACAATAAATCAAAAAATTAGCCAGGCATGGTAGCACGTGCCTATAGCTCAACTACTTGGAAGGCTGAGACGAAAGGATCACTGGAGCCCAGCAGGTCGAGGCTGCAGTGGCCGGGAGCGGCCACTGCTCTCCAGTCTGGGTGACAGAGTGAGACTCCAACTCAAAAAAATATATATATTAATAATGTCCTTTGTTGTGAGGTAAAGAAATTGAGGCATATAGAGGTAAAGTCACATGCCCAAGGTCACCCAGCTAGTAAAGGTAGAATCAGAAATTAAATCAAGAGATGATTACACCACCTGCTGAGAATACCCTCTTGCTCCCATGAGCATCAGCTGTTTTTCACTTTATTACTTGCATGTTCCTTCCTTGTATTTGTCTAGTATAGTGCACGTAGTAAATGTGCACAAAGAGGCAGCATAGTGTAGCTGTTAAGAAAATGAGTTCTGGAGCAAGACTGCCTGAATATGAATCCCAGCTTTGACCTTTACTATCTCTGTGACCTAGGGCAAATTACTTAACCAACTAATGTTGCATCTCGTCATCTGTGAAATGGGGAGTACTAATCTCATGCTATAAGGATTAAATTAGTAAAATATTAAGTATTAACAAATTTACCTGGCATACAGCACTCAATAAATGCTAGCCATTATTATTCAATAAATTATTATTAAGTTAACTATTTCTCAAAGTTTAGTGATTCTAGGGACTAGGGAGAGATCTGGATGGGAGACAGAGATAATTAGTTATAAAGTCAGTACCAGATGGAGAAACAATGAAACCTGGTCCAAAATCTGGCCTGACCTCAAGTAAAGAATCTGTTTCTTTCCTTTCCTTCCCTTTCCCCTTCCCTTTCCCTTTCCCTTTCTCTTTCTTTCTTTCTTTCTTTCTTTCTTTCTTTCTTTCTTTCTTTCTTTCTTTCTTTCTTTCTTTCAGTCAGGGTCTCATGCTGTCACCAAGACTGGAGCACACTAGCACGATCATAGCTCATCACAGCCTTAACCTCCTGGGCTCAGGCAATCCTCCTGCCTCAGCTTTCCGAGTAGCTGGTACTACAGGTGCATGCCACTATGCCTGGCTAATTTTTGTATTTTTTGTAGAGATGAGGTCTCGCTCTGTTGTCCAGGCTGGACTTTGCTGGATACTACTCTATGTTCAAATATCCTGGGCTCAAGCAATCCTCCTGCCTCAGACTCCCAAAGTGCTGGGATTACCACGTCCAACCAAAAATCAGTTTCTGAAAAGCTCACAATCAGAATGGATACTAAACCATTCCAAGACTGCAGGAATGGAATGTCTCCTGACATTTTATCATAGAGAACTTAGTTCTTTGCACTATGAGCAAGAGAGATAGAAATAGAGCTGAATTAACCAGATGAAAAAAATGCTAAAGTGCTCCATAAAAGCCCACAGCATAATTAAATAAATGAATGTTTTACCTTGAGCTGTTCTTTGAAGGCAAAGTATTTTCCAGAGCAATTAAGTTCATAGCTGAGCTGACACTTCTGCTCTTCCAGGGCTTCACTATCCAAATCACTCTCCAGTTTGGCCACCTGCTTTCCAAACATTCTATGATATTCATCCAGAATGGCCCTAGAAATGTTCTTGATCTGCATGTGGTAGTCACTCACCGCCTAAGAAAATACAAAACATTTGGTAAAGAGGCTTAAAGAGATCAAGACCATGGACTGAAAGTCTACAACTGGATTTGGTTTTATGTTCGATAATACTTTAGATATAAACTCCCCTGTTCTTCCCAGCTCAAAGAGCATCAGCCAAAGATTAAACATTGTCTGCTATTCACTATAAGCCACTGATCACAAATGGAACTAGGAATGAAAATATGTAAAACTTCAACAAGTTTTCACCCCTTATGGAAAACATATCAAAAAGCCCCTGTGATTTTCATATATATATAAAATTTTATTTTAAAGATGTGGGGTACAAACCAGGATTGGGTATATAAGATAGACAAGTGGGACATCATCAAACTGAAACACTTCTGCAATTTTTGAATGCATGCACATAAACATCTTATTACTTATAGTTTCCCCTTGGCTTTGGCACTTGCCTTCTGAGCTCCTCCTGTCCGACGGGTAAGGGGAGGCCTTGGAGGAATCATTTCCTTAACCCTGTACCAGGAAAAATAAATACAAAACAAAAAACACTTTATTATCTGCACATTTATATTTTCTTATATCCCACCTGCGAAGAATCTGGGTGAGGAAGCTATGAGGTCTGTTCCCCCACTGCCCTTGAGCACTGTGCTATTCTCTCATGTAAAACACTAGATCTGAACCCCAGCACAGTATATGGCTGTGAGGGAATCCAGGAAGCAGCTCCTCAGAAAAATATCTAAGTTATACTTTTGGCTAATTTGAGGCCTGGCAGTACCCCTATGCATTTTTAAAACCTGTTGTTGTACACAAGGGCTGTTTGACTAGAAGTCTGGAAAGAAATGGGTGCCATGATTTTAGGGGCACTCAGTAGAGTCTCTGAAAACACAAAGATTTGTAAATCTGGGTGGTATAGGCGAGTGAAAGTTTTTCTTCCCTCTCCATCTAGGTGTATTCTTGGTCATAATTTAGAGGATTATATTAAATTACAATAATGCTACTAAAATTTAAGATGAATAAAAAAACACATTTTGTCACTGTCAAATTACTTATGCCAAAACTTCTACCTTCCATTTTCAGGAGACCTTACAAGATCCTAAAATCTATTAAATTATAGCTCTTCTATAGTTTCTGATTCCAGCTAAATATATTGTACTGCCTTGAAGTCCACAACCAAACTCACAAAATCCTTTTTTTTTTTTTACTATGCCCTATGTAGTTGTACACCTCTATTCATAATTACTAATTGTAATTCTATTTATTTTAATAGGTAATATATTCATAGGATCTAAAATTTTAAAGGTATGAAACAATATACAGTAAATATTTCCTTTCAGCCTTGTTCAGCCTCCTAATTTCCTCTCCAGAGACAATGTTATTCACTTATTCATTCAAAATATATATGATTGCCTATTGTCCCAGATATTTTCTAGGTCTGGGAATCGAGTATTAAACAAAAAAAGACAAAAATTCTTGCCCTAATTGGAGCTTACATCTTAGTAGGGAAAGACAATAAACAAGATAAGTAATTAAGAGAAATATGCTAGTAATATCTGCCATGGAGAAAATAATGCAGAAAGGCAACAGACTGTGTTGGGGTCAGGAGGTGATGGAATGTGGGAGCCTGTCTCACCAGGGAATGTCTCAATGAGATGATAACATTTAAGTAAAGAGCTGAAGGAAGTTAGGAAAACAAGTCAGGTAAATACCCAGGATAAGGACATTTCAGGCAAGAGAATGGCAAGAATAAAGGCCTTACTGCAAGAATGTGCCTTGCATGTATGAGGAACAGCAAGGATGCCAGTTTGGATGGACTGAAAGAGTGAGGGCAAGACACATACAGAATGTGTGGCCATGGCAGGGGCAGTGAGTATAATGGGAAGTCCTGGTAATTTCTGAGCAGAGGCGTTAGATGTGTTGACTTCCATTTTAATGCAATCATTTTGGAATGCTGTATTAAGAATAAACTGTACAAATGTTCATCAACTTCTCAGTAGAAAAACAAAATATGGCTTACATATACAATGTTATATTATTTGGCAATAAAAAATGAAGTACTGATACAAGCCACAGTACAAATGAATCTTGACAACATTATGCTAGATCAGTGAAGCCAGTCACCACAAATTGCGTGACTCCATTAGTATGAAATGTCCAGAGTTGGAAAATCTTTTTTTTAAATCTAAACACCAACTCAAACCTGAAGGAATTGGCAGATCTATAAAGATAAAAAGTAGATATATGTGGGTGCTTAGGTCTGGGGAGTAAGGACAGAGGGGTTGGCATGATAGGAGAAAATAGAAGGTGACTGCTAATTTATATGGGGTTTCAATTTGGGGGGTAATGCTAATGTTATAAAGTTGATTATGGTGATGGCTGCACAATTCTGTGAATATACTAAAAACCACTGAATTTTACCCTTTATTTATTCATTTATTTATTATTCTTTAGAGAGAGAGTCTTGCCTATTGCCCAGGCTAGAGTGCAGTGGGGTGATCATAGCTCAGTGTACTTCACACTCCTGGGCTCAAGTGAGCCTTCCACCTCAGCCTCCAGAGTAGCTAGGACTCCAGGCTAATTTTTTTTTCTTACTTTTTGTAAAGACAGCGTCTTGCTATGTTACCCATGATGATCTGGAACTCTAAGCCTCAAGTGATCCTCCCGCCTTGATCTCCCAAAGTGCTGGAATTATAAGCATGGGCCACCACACCTAGCCTGAATTGTACATTTGAAATGGATAAAGTATATGGTATGTAAAATATATTTCAATACAAGCTTTTATTTATTTATTTTATTTATTTTTTTTTTTAGTTGGAGTCTTACTCTGTCACTCAGACTGGAGTGCAGTGGCTGCTCGCGGTCACCGCAGCCTCGACCTGCTGGGCTCTGGCTAAGCCTTCTGAGTAGCTGGACCTACAGGTGTGTGCTACCACGCCCGGCTAGTTTTTGATTTATTGTAGAGATGAGGTCTTGCCAAGTTGCCCAGGTGGGTCTCGATCCCGCGGGCTCAGGCAATCCACTCACCTCGGCCTCCCAAAGCGCAGGATTACAGGCTGAGTCACCGAGCCTGGTCAAAGCTTTTATTTTTATCTATCTTTGAGTTGGAGTCACACTCTGTCACCCAGGCTGGGGTGCAGTGGCATGCTCATGGCCAACCCATCGTCGACCTGCTGGGCTCAGGCAATCCTTTCGCCTCAGCCTTCCAAATAGCCGGAACTACAGGCCCAGCTAATTTTTTGTTTACTGTAGAGACGAGGTCTTGCCAAGTTGCCCAGACTGATCTCGAACACCCCAGGCTCAGGCAATCCACTTGCCTTGGCCTCCCAAAGTGCTGGAATTATAGGCTGAGCCACAGACCTTGGCCTAAATTTATATATTCTTATAAAGTGATATAGATTTAGCAATTTGATATTCACATGTCTCAGCCAGCAACCAAAGGCAAATAATCTTTTATGAGTATTCGGTACAATTTTCTACCATTGCCATTCTAATTAGCTTTTGTTCTATAATATCATCACTTGAACTAACTTGGTGGGTAAATCTGCCTACCACCTTCCTACAGCCAAAGAAAAAACATATAGCTCACCCAAAAAGTCCAAGAATATTTAAACATTGGTATAAGCATAATTTTAGAAGTACTACATATATAGTTAAACTAAATGAATAAAAAGTCTCAGGAGACACAGGTCATAAAAGTTGCCTCTGGACGGGGCTTGGTGGCTCAAGCCTATGATCCCAGCACTTTGGGAGGCTGAGGTGAGGGGACTGCCCAAGCCCACAGGTTCGAGAAAAGCCTGGGCAACTTGGCAAGACCTCATCTCTACAATAAATCAAAAAATTAGCCGGGCTAGTAGCACACGCCTATAGTCCCAGTTACTTGGAAGGCTGAGGTGGAAGGATCCCCTGAGCCCAGCAAGTCAACGCTGGGGTGGCTGTGAGTGTGCCACTGCATGCCAGCTGGGGCAGCAGAGGGAGACTCCAACTCAAACAAAACAAAACAAAACAAAACAAAAACGCTTACCTCTATATTTGGTGGAAAACTTTCATTTAGGATGCTGTTATTCTGTCACTCAGTATTCCCTATGTAGGAGCCTGAATGAGAAATCTGTTTTAGAATTTAATGCCAAGAAAAACTATGTTCTCTTTTCCCACTAGTGTGCTTCCTCCTTTAACGATTAGAATTATGTAACTAACAGGGCTTCTCATTTTGTTAGCTCAGATTTGAAGCTTACTCATGAGAGCTCTATTTAACATTGCCTCTCTTTTTGTTTCCATGGTTTTGAGCTTTTAACTATTTCTAGATTATCACCTCGTTTTATATATGTCATTTATGGTAAATATTCTGTTTGTTTTTGGAAAAGGGCTAAATGCAAAAAAAAATTTTTTTCACTTTTAAAATTTTTATTTTATTTTAAAGATGTGGGGTACAATTCAGGGTTAGGTATACAAAAGTTGATTATGCAGGTACCCTTGTTGATGAGGTATTCCCTCCCCCCCAGTTTCCCTCAACTGCCAATCCCTTTCTTATAGTATTAGGATAATTGTTCAAGGCCCATTTATTAGTGAGAACATATGGTACTCCGTTCTTTGTTTCTGTGATAGATCACTGAGTAAGAGAGATTCTAAATCCATCCAAGTTGCTGTGAAGTCCATATGTTTGTCCTTCTTTATGGCTAAATGCAAAAATTTAAGTTTAAGAACTCTCTAAAAGATGAATGTGCGGTTGGGTACAGTGACTTATGTCTGTAATCTCAGCACTTTGGGAGTCTGAGGTGGGAGGATTGCTTGAATGTAGGAATTTGAGACCAGCCTGGGCAACACAGCAAGACTCAATCTACAAAAAAAAAAAATTAGCCGGGCATGGTGGCACAAGTCTGTAGTCCCAGCTATTCGGGAGGCTGAGGTGGGGAACTGCTTAAGCTCAGGTAGTGGAAGCTGCAATGAGCTAAGATCACGCCACTGCACTCCACTCTCAGTGACAGAGCAAGACCCTTTCTCTTTCTCTCTCTCAAAAAAAGAAACAAAACCAAACAAAAGATAAATGTGCCGCTATAAGCAGGTAATTCTCAAAAGGAAACTTCTAATGACTAAAAAATGTGTAAAAAAAAGTCTCTGCCGGGCTTGGTGGCTCAGCCTGTAATCCTGTCCCTTTGGGAGGCTGAGGTGAGTGGACTTCCTGAGCCCGCGGGTTCGAGACCCGCCTGGGCAACTTGGCGAGACCTCATCTCTACAATAAATCAAAAATGAGCCGGGCGTGGTAGCGTGCGCCTGTAATTCCGGCTACTCGGAAGGCTGAGGCGGAAGGATCGCCGGAGCCCAGCAGGTCGAGGCTGCGGTGCACCGCACTCCAGTCTAGGCGACAGAGTGAGACTCCAACTCACAAAAAAACAAAGTATAATGTGAATTATAATTAAAATGAAAAACTTTCTACACCAAAATAAAAAATTATGTGTTGATAAACAGTAGTCTCATACATCATTTGTAGAGTGATAAACTTTTTGGAAGGCAATTTAGAGATATTTATTAAAGTGTGCAAAGTAAATAGTCTCCAAGGTGAAAGCCACCATTTCCTTTCATCCTTCTTTGAACATGCTCGCACCAAGAGGTTAAAGTCCAGACTTCGGCAAAATGGCAGATTAAACTCCCATCCCTTCAAAGAAACTTTTAAAAAACAACCAGAAACTGGCAGAATCAACTTTCAGAATGCTGAAAAACAGCCACAGGTTTATAGCAACCAAGAGAATACTGAAACAAGAAAAAGGCAATATAAAAACAGTAGGGGGCAACCCCCTCGGGTCTCCTCCCACTGTGGGAGCTTTTCTGTCCTCTCAATAAATCCTGCTTTCAAAAAAAAAAAAAAAACAGTAGGAAAGCTTTGTGGCATTTTTACTTGCTCTTGCCCTATTGGATTTGCAGCTCAGCAGCAGTCTTGAAGATGGCAGCCTGGGTTTCCAGGCTGAAGGACGGACGCAAGACATTCATCTCTGTTTCTCCTAACTCAGAGTGGAAAAGCACTGAAATCTACTCAGACTGAAAAAGCACTGTTCAAAAACATTGTACAATTATCAAAACCCTGCAGCTGCTTGGGGCAAAAGATTATGGTTGAGACATAAAATAGACCACCTAAGGCCTGGGAGGAAAAGCTAGAGTTTCTTTGGGAAATTAGAACATTCAAAATTACTTGAGTCAAGTGAGTTGGGCCTGGTGGCTCTTACCTGTAATCCCAACACTTTGGGAGACAGAGGAGAGAATTGCCTGAGCCCAGGGATTTGAGACTAGCCTGGGCAAGTTGTTAAGACCTCGTCTCTACAATAAATAAAAAAATTAGCCGAATGTGGTGGCACGTGCCTATGGTTCCAGCTATTTGGAGGGCTGAGGTGGAAGGATCACCTGAGCCCAGCAGGTTGAGGCTACAGTGGCTGTGAGCATATCACTGCAGTCCAGCCTGGATAACTGGGTAAGACTCCAACTCAACAACAACAAAAAAAGTACTCGTGTAAACTGGGGGATTCAGAAACCACATATATGCCCAGGACAGATTGAATACTCTAAAAAGACCAGAGAAGAACTTAAGATTTCATCAATAAATGATTTTATAGACAGTGTAAGCAGGAAGTAAAGGCTGAGGTGGAAATATAATCATCCTGGTTAAGGGGTAAAAATGTTACAAGGCTCTGCCCTCGGAACAAAAAGCTGTCTGCAAAGACAGGCAGTGTGGGGACAAGAGTTATTTTATTTTAAATGCGAATCCACTAACTCCAAGTCCAGGATTACATCCAAAATGTCTAGTTGATGCGTTATGTTTTATGTAGGAACACCTATTCATTGTAAGTTTCACTTTTCCTCCAAAACAACCCTTGCTACTACTGCAGAAATCAGAGGCTGTGATGCTCATAGCCACTAACACATTTCCTTCCAAAGCACACATACTTTCCTAAAGATATAATCCCCAGGTCTTGGGGGTTGTAGTGAGGAGATCTACTCATCATGTGGCTGCCCAAGACCCACTTTTGTCTGTAAACTGACGCTAATGGATCACTCTGTACCAACAAGCTGGATCTGTCTTCCTCCTTCTTTGGTTTCTCAGCTCCTTTGGCATTTGGGGGATGCTTTGCATATACAGTCCTTTCACAAGCCGGCAAGTTTTTTTGTTTTGTTCTAATTTGTTTATATCAATATCCTAGTATTCAATAAATTTCAGTCAAAACATTGGCTAACATAAGTCAAACCTTCAACAATCAAGAACAGCAAACCTAGGGGAAGGAGAAAATTGGACTTCTGAAGTTCCCACCTTATAGTATCTAAATGTCCAGTTTTCAACAACAACAATAAAAACTTGCAAATAATACAAAGACACAGGAAAGTTTGACTTTTTCAAATAAAAAACAAAAAAGAAGACTGGGCACAGTTTCATGCCTATAATCCTAACACTCTGGGAGGCCAGTGTGGGAGAACTGCTTGACCCCAGGAGTTCAAGGCCAGCCTAGGCAACATAGTGAGACCTCTCTGCAAAAATTTTTTAAAATTTGCCAGGAGTGGTGGTGCATGCTTGTGGTATCACTTACTTGGGAGAGAAACAGTTCTACAATAGTAGAGACTTCAATATCCTACTTTCAATAATGGATAAAATAACCTGACCAGAGATTAATAAAGAAATATGGGACCTGAACAATATTATAAACCAATTAGGCCTAACAAACATATAGAGAACACACCATCAAATGATAAATTAATACATATTTTTCTCAAGTACACACAGACCATTTTGTAGGACAGACCCTAAGATGGGCCCCAAAACAAATCTTAAATCTTAAAAGATTGAAATCATGTGAAGTATCTTTTCTAGTCACAATGGAAAAACTAAAAATCAATAATAGAAGGAAGATTGGAAATTTCACAAATATATGTTAATTAAACAACACATCGAAACAACCAATTTCAAAGAATAAATCACAAGGAAAATTTTTAAAATACTAAAACTTTGAAACAGACAAAAATAAAAAAGAGCATATCAAAATGTATAAGATGCAGTGAAATCAGTGCTCAGAAGAAATATACAGCTCTAAACATAGACATTAAAAAAGAAGAATGAGACTCCAACTCAAAAAAAAGAAAGTCTGGGTCTGGTAGCTCATTCTTGTAATCTCAGCACTTTGGGAGGCTGAGCAGGGCAATCACTTGAGGTCATTTGTGGTGGTGTGTTACTACGGTCCCAGCTACTTGGAAGGCTGAGGTGAAGGATTGCCTGAGCCCAGCAAGTTGAGGCTGCAGTGGCTATGAGCATGTCACTGCACTCTACCTGGGTGACAAAAGTGAAACTCCAACTCAGAAAAGAAAAAGAAAAAAGAAAGAGAGAAGATTTAAACTACTCAAATCAGAAATGAAAGTGAGGACATACTACCATTTTTTTTTTTAAACAGGGATGAAAAGGATTATAAGAAAATACTATGGGCTGGGTGTGGTATCTTATCTCTGTAATCCCCACACATTGAGAGGCCAGAGGCAGGAGGATCCCTTGAGGCCAGGAGTTCAGATCAGTCTGGGTAACATAATGAAGTCTTGTCTTTACAAAATAAAAATAGAAATTAGCCAGGTGTGGTGGCATGCACTAAGGTCCTAGCTACTCAGGAGGTTGAAGTGGGAGGATCACGTGAGCTCAGGAGTTCAAGGTTATAGTGAGCTCTGATTGTGCCACTGCACTCTGGCCTGCATAACAAAGTAAGACCTGTCTCAAAAAAAAAATAGAGTGAATACTATAAACAACTGTATGTGAATGAACTGAATAAAATGCACAACTTCCCAGTGGCACACAAGCAAAGCAATATGGTACAATAGGATAGCACCAAGGTGTTAAAAGTAATTACTGCAGGGCTCTGTGGCTCAGCCTATAATCCCAGCACTTTGGGAGGCCGAGTGGATTGCCCGAGCCACTGAGTTCAAGACCAGTCTGGACAGCTTGGTGAATCCTGTCTCTACAATAAATCAAAAATTAGCCAGGCGTGGTAGCGTGCGCCTGTAGTTCCGACTACTTGGAAGGCTGAGGTGAAAGGATCGCCTGAACCTACCAGGTCGATGCTGGGGCAGCCGTGAGTGTGCCACTGCACTGCAGTCTGGGCAACAGAGTGAGACTCCAACTCAAAAATAAAAATAAAAAAAAGTAGTTATTACTAGGTGAGCAGAAATCTTTGTGTTTTTATATACTTTCTTGCTCATCTTGATTTTCTAAGATTTTTTTTTTTGTACTGAGTACATGATGCTATTGTAATAAGGAAACAACGATAACAAAATTTCATCTGGAAAACCAGAAAAATGCTGCTTAGCCCAGAGAAATTACAATTGTAGAGATAATCTGATTTCCTCTTATTTATGCCCAAATTGTGCAAAACAAGTATGATACCCATTGCTACATACCTTCTGGCCAACTCTTCTGGCATTCGCTTTGGAACTAAGGCTTTGTCGAGTTGAATCTCCAATACAATGTATGTCCCTGCTTCTACATATTGCTGTAATGACATTTTTTTGTCATTTGTTATTTCCAGGAAAAAAACATACTTATGAAAAAAATTAGTAACATAATAGTCACAATATAAGTGAGAAAACTGCATGTTTAACTACATATAAGCGTGATCTAAACTATTAAAATATTCTATGGAAAAATAACTGAAAAGAAATATCGCAACAGTGGTTATCTCTTTAACTATGAATTTTTTTTTTTTTTTAGTCCTTATGATTTTTTTTTTCTTTTGAGTTGGGAGTCTCACTCCTTCACCCAGGCTGGAATGCAGTGGCACGAATGCTCACGGCCACCGCAACCTTGATCTGCTGAGCTCTGGCGATCCTTCTGCCTCAGCTTTCCGAGTAGCCGGAACAACAGACATGCTACCACCACCTGTTTTTCATTTGATTGTAGAGATGAGGTCTTGCTAAGTTGCCCGGGCTGGTCTCGAACCTGAGGGCTCAGGCAATCCACTTGCCTCGCCCTCCCAAAGTGCTAGGATTACAGACTGAGCCACCAAGCCCGGCCTTAACCGTAGTTATATCTTAGCGGAAAGGGCTTTCAATTTTATTATTGGACCTCTACCTCAGCTGAAACCCTGTTTAACTTACATTCTTACATTCCCACTCAATCTCCTCATTGCTACCTACCAGCTCTGACCGCAGAACACTTCTCAGATTTTTGCCAGAATCCTAACTACAATGTGTCCAAATTCCCCAATATCAATCTCTCTTTTGACTTTTTTCTTAATGGCATTGTCATCCTTCCAGAGACTGAGGCTTGAAACTTGAGTTATCTTTAACTTTTCTTCATCAATACACACAAAGCTTCTCAATTCCAAATACCTTGCCTCTGCAGGTTTCCGACTTTCTTTTTTGCTACAACCTCTGCCCTAAGTCAAACTGTCATCAACATTCATCTGTACGATACCCTACTCCACTTTCGATCTCCTTTTTTCAAATCCTTATAAGAATTCCAGACTGAAACACATACGAAGTCCTATTTCTATGTAAGCTTAAAACCTTTTTTTTTTTTGAGTTGGAGTCTCACTCTGTTGCCCAGGCTGGAGTGCAGTGGCATGATCACAGCTACTACAGTCTTACCCACCTAGGCTCAAGTGATTCTTCCGCCTCAGCTTCTCAGGTAGCTGGGACCACAAGTGCACACCATCTCACCCAGCAAGCTTTTTTATGTGTTGTAGAGATGAGGTCTTGCCATGTTGCCCAGGCTGGTCTTGAACTCTTTGGCTTAGACAATTCTCTCGCCTCGGCCTCCCAAAGTGCTGGGAGCCACTGTCCCTGGCCCATTTAAAAACCTTTGATGTGAGTCTCCAAGAAATTCAATTGTTTCTCAACAGATATAAAATAAAGTCCAAACTTTAAAACAAACCTTTCAAGTATTTCCATAACCTGACTCAGCCTCTCTCTTCTTTCTCACCTCTTTCTAGAATCTCTCCTTTCTTTTCATTCCTCTAAATACCATACACAGGATTAATTGATGTACCCTAAATTCTGCTCTTGCAAATTCTTTCTGTGTCTTGACTCAAGCTGTTCCTTGGCCCTGAAACGCCTCTCCCTTCATCTTTAATCTAACAAAGAGTTCTCTTCATCGTTCACTACTTAGTTTGGATACTACTTCTTCCGTGAAGACTTCCCTGAGACTGTCCTAACCTAATATATATCAATCTTTGTCTCCTCTGAACCCACACAGAACTTTTATTTGAACCTCTATTACAGCATTCATGTATTTATTATAGTCAATAGGTACTGTCTGTTTCTTCTTCCTACCAGATGGCTGAGTTTCCTGAGGGTAGATGGATAAATGCTGCAGATGATGCATCTTTGCATCCCTCATAGTGTTTAACAGTATAATACAAGACATACAACTTTAATGCTAGAGAGGACCTTAAAGTTAATTCATTTCGCAGTCTCAACAAGATAAAAAAATTTCCCCAAAGTCATAAACTAGTTATAGGTAAATATGGGATGGCAACTAATAACCTGCCCTAAGCATTTTCTTTCTTCATTGCTTTTCTCAGTAAAGGTTTGATGTGTTTAACCTTAATTTACCAAAATTTTATGCACAGTTACCTGTCCTTCTGGATTGTTGCTTAGAAGGGGTTCACTTTCCAAAGGAGTATCCGAGCTCTGAGATTTGATACTAGGTGCTTGCTGAAAGAAAATGAACACAACTCAGAAACTGAATTCTTACATGGTCTTCATAACAGCAGGAACAATGATTCTTACATTGCATCAAACTGCAAACCAAATGAGAAATCAGTGCAAGCTTCTGCAATGTACATCATCACCTTCTCAGCAACCTACCACATCCCCAGGCCTCGGCCTTCCATCTATATCCTTTTCTTTGACTGTTTTATCTTCTTTCAGATTCTTAGAAACAACTTGTTTGGACAGTGGAGAATTAATTCCTCCTATTTTATTATTATGATGGCCAATATCCCGGAACAAGCTGAATAAACACTTGGTCTGAAAAGAAACCAAAAATGTAATGAATTGTAGGCAAATGAGATCCACTTAAAAGAAACCCATATGTTTTTTTAATAATGTAATTTTCCACATAATTTCTTTCTTTTTTTTTGAGTTGAAGTCTCACTCTGTCGCCCAGACTGTCTCTCCCGGCCACCGCAGCCTCGACCTGCTGGGCTCTGGCGATCCTTCCGCCTCAGCCTTCCGAGTAGCCGGAATTACACATGCGCTACCACACCCGGCTGATTTTTTGATTTATTGCAGAGATGAGGTCTCGCCAAGTTGCCCAGGTGGGTCTCGAACCTGCGGGCTCAGGCAATCCACTCCCCTCAGCCTCCCAAAGGCGCGGGATTACAGGCTGAGCCACTGAGCCCGGACATCAGAATGATTTTAATCTTTGATATGTAATTTCCAATGAACTTTTAAGTGTTATAATTCATTTCTATACAAGAAATAATTATCTGTCTAGTCACTACTGACCTATCAGTGGTAACTGAAAGAATAAGGCAAGTTTAAAGTTCAAAGTAAAACCTTTGTATGCAAAGATTCAAACTATAGATAAATGACTGGATAGGAATCTTACAATTTTTTTCCTTAAAAATTTTTTTGAAATAAACAACAGTTTTAAAATTAAACAACATGGATGATTCTCAAAATAATTTATGTCAAATGAAAAAAGCAAGACAAAAAATGGGGGCGGGAAGAGAAGAGGAGTGGACAGAGGTGGGAGAAAGATAACAGATGGCATAGGAAAGCTTTGGGAAGTAATGCATATGTTCATTATCTTGATTGTTGTGATAGTTTCACAGATGTATATATATGTCAAAACTTTAAAGTTGTACACTTTAAATATATGTAGTTTATTTGTGAATTATACTATAATAAAGCTATTAAAAAGACAATACAATATTAAATAAAAATTGTAAATACCAAAAATCACACACAATCTTACCACCTGTACCATAATTACTATATTTCTTTCTTTTTTTTTTTTTGAGTTGGAGTCTCATTCTGTCATCTAGACTGGAGTGCAGTGGCCGCTCCCGGCCCCTGCAGCCTCGACCGGCTGGGCTCTGGCAATCCTTCAGCCTCAGCCTTCCGAGTAGCTGGAACTACAGGCATGTGCTACCATGCCCCACTAATTTTTGATTTATTGTAGAGATGAGGTCTCGCCAAGTTGCCTAGGTGGGTCTCGAACCCATGGGCTCAGGCAATCCACTCACCTCTGCCTCACAAAGTGTGGGATCACAGGCTGAGCCACTGAGCTCAGCTCATTTCTTTTTTGGAAAACAGTTTTATTGAGATATTTGCTTTCCATACAATTCACCTATTTAGAGTGTACAATTCAATTATGTGGGGATATTACATCATTAATAGTTCATTCTTTTTCTTTTTTCTTTTTTTTTTGAGTTGGAGACTCACTCAATGACCCAGGCTGGAGGGCAGTGGCACGCTCATGGCCACCATAGTCTTGACCTGCAGAGCTCAGGTGGTCCCTCTGCCTCAGTCTTCCAAGTAGCTGGAATTACAGGCATGCTGTCACCATGCCTGGCTAATTTTTTGATTTATTGTAGAGATAAGGTCCCGTCAAGTTGCTCACGCTGGTCTCAACCCCTGGGCTCAGGCAATCCTCTTGCCTCAGCCTTCTAAGGTGCTGGAATTATAGACATGAAACACTGTATCCAGCATGAATATTGAAATTTCTAAATATTACTATCACACTACTTCTTTCAATTTTGTTGACTTTGGCTTCAAGCATTATGAGATTATTGTATCGTTAGGTGTGTATAAATCCATAACTTCTCTATCTTCCTGATGCATTGGCCCTTTCATCATTATGACTTGCCACTCTGACTTCAGTGATATGTATTTCTTGTCTTTTTTTTTTTTTTTTTTGAGTTGGAGTCTCACTCTGTCACCCAGACTGGAGTGCAGTGGCCGCTGCCGGCCACCGCAGCCTCGAACTGCTGGGCTCCGGTGATCCTTTCGCCTCAGCCTTCCAAGTAGCTAGAACTACAGGCACGCGCTATCACGCCTGGCTCATTTTTTATTTATTGCAGAGATGAGGTCTCGCCAAGTTGCCCGGGCAGGTCTCGAACCCATGGGCTCAGGCAATCCACTCACCTCAGCCTCCCAAAGCCCGGGATTACAGGCTGAGCCACCGAGCCTGGCTTATTTCTTGTCTTAAAGTCTATTTTGTCTGATATTAATGTACTCAGCTCTATTATGTTTTCTGTTTATATAGTATATCTTTTGTATCTTTTTACTTCTACCTATTTGTATCTTTGAATCTATAGTATGTCTACTTTAGACAGTATGTAGTTGAATCTTGAATTTTAAATTTAGTCTCTGTCCTTTCATTGGTGTTTAGACCACTCATATATAATGCTATCATTGAAATGCTTAAATTTATGTTTTTCTTTTTTTTTTCTTTTGAGTCAGAGTCTCACTTTGTCACCCAGGCTGTAGTGCAGTGACATGTTCCCGGCCACCACAGCCTCAACCTGCTGGGCTCAGGCAATCCTTCTACCTCAGCCTTTCAAGTAGCTGGAACTACAAGTACATGCCACCACACCCGGCTAATTTGTTTTTTTTTTTTTTTTTAGAGACGAGGTCTCCCCATGCTGCCCAGGCTGGTCTCAAACCCACAGGCTCAGGCAATCTTCTCGCCTCTACCTGCCAAAGTGCTGGGCTTACAGGTATGAGCCAACGCACCTGGCTTTGTTTTCTGTGCTAGTTGTTCTATCTTCTTTGTTCCTCTCTTCCTCCTTTAACTGTCTTTTTTGATGCTAAATATTTATGATGTCCCATTTAATTCCTTCGTTGATATATATACACACATACATGTATACATGTATATGTATACACACACAATTTTCTTTAAGGTAGGGATTATAATATGCATCCTAACTAACCACAATATATTTCACATTAATACTAACTTAATTCTGGTAAAGTATAGAAACTTTGCTCCATAATAGCTCCATTCTATCATCCTTCCTTTATGCTATTATCATACAAACTAAATCTATATATATTATAATCCCAACAATATAATTAATACCTTATCCAGTCATGTCTTTCAAAGAAGAGCAAATATTATCGAAATATATTTCTAAATTATTTTACATTAACCTATATTTAACTATTCCAAGTGTTCTTCATTTCTTCTTATGGATTCAAGTTAGTCTTTAGTCATTTCCTTTTAAGCTGAAGTATTTCCTTTAGTATTTCTTGTAAAGTAGGTTTGCTGTCAACAAATTCTTTCACATTTGTTTATCTGGGATGTATTTGTTTCGCCTGTTTTTTGGTAGGTAGTTTTGTTTTTCATTCAGAATTCTGGATATGTTATGCCATTACCTTTAGGTCTCCATTGTTTCATCTGTTAACTATATTGGCTTCCCTGGAAGTAATTAATTGTTCTTCTCCATTGCATTCATGATTTTCTCTTTGTCCTCTTTCAACACTTTGACTGCAGTGTGTTTATAGTGTTCTCTGTGTGCTTATGCTGTCTGGAATTTTCTAAATTCCTTGGATATGCAAATCAATGTTTTCATCAAAAGTGGGATGTTTTCAGACATCATTTATTCATATATCTTTCTCTCTTCTCTCCTGGGACTCTCATTAAAAATATGTTGGTTACCTTCCACCAAGATGGCTATTTCAACTGACATTATTCTGGGTATTGTCCTTCAACTACTGCTCTCTCCATGACTGTGGCAGCAAAATTCCTGGTCCTCACAGCCTATCCTGCCCTAGAAGAATCTCTGCATTAATTGAGCTAAAGGTGGGGATGAGGAATACAGAGCATTCCCAGGCAAAAATGCCTCAAACTCCTTAGATTTTCATGTATTAGTACTTCTCAGTTTGTTGATGCCTTTGGTCATTTCAGGGGTGCTGAAATGGCTATTTGTTAATTTATCCTGCTTAATAGTTGTTTTGGGGAGCAAGGTGATTTGCCAATCTTCTCACTTGGCCATAGCCAGAAATATTCCCCCTTTAATATTTTCTAGATATTAAAAAGTTGTTTGTGAAAAAATGTAACTGTATTTATATTCTGCTGACTTTTCACAGACCACCACACGCATCCTCTCATATTTTAAAATTTTTCATATTTACAATTTTTAACTTATGCAATATTCTCCTATCATATGTGTACAACAAAAATGATATAGCTAAAATTGTCTGTGTGCCAACCACATTTCTAATGCTTTGTAGATTTTATCTCAATTAATAGGTAAAACAATTCTAAAAAGCAAGCACTGTCTAAATTTTACTGATGAATAAAGTAAAGGTGAGAGAAATTTAGTCACTTGTTCAAAGTCACCCAGCGAGTAAATGGCAGCTCCAGAATTCTAGGCTGCCTGAGTGGGTTACCAAAGTCTTTAACTTTTCTATTATGATACACTATTTCCCTCAATTTCACCAAGAAAAGCTCCATGTAGAAAGGTTTAAATTCATTTCTAATAATTCCTTTCAAATAAATTCCTAGAAGTAGAAGTCCTATGGGAAAATATATAATTTTTTAAGCTTTTGAATACATATGGACAAAATTCTTTTTGCAAAATGTTTGTACAAATTTACACTTCAACCAGTGAGTGGTGTATGAAAGTTGTTTTACCACACCTTTGCCACTAATGGGCATTATCATATCTTAAAGAATTGCCTAATTTTATAAGCAAAATAACTTATTCTTATTTAAATTTGCATGTATTTAATTAATGAATAAGGTCAGATTTTCTTCTTAACATTTATTGGCCATGGACACTTCTTTTGTGAACAGCTATTCCATGTACCTTGCCCACTAAACAAAGTTAGTGTATTTTTCTTCCAGATTGAAAAATTGCTTTATATTTTAGAAATAGTAGCTACCTTTCTGACATGTATTCAAGTATCTTCCCTGGCTTTTCAGTGACACTGTAATTTTATGATGGTTTCTTTTATATATAGAAACTTTTCACCAGGTGCGGTGGCTCACTCATAGTCCCAGCACTTCAGGAGTCTGAGGCAGGAGGATTGCCTGAGCCCAAGGGTTCAATTCCAGCCTGGGCTACATAGTGAGACCTTGTCTCTACAAAAAATTAAAAAATTACCTGGGCATGGTGGCCCACGCCTGTAGTTCCAGCTTCTCAGCAGGCTGAGGTGGAAGGATTACCTAAACACAAGAGTTCGAGGCTGTGATGAGTCATGATCATGCCACTGCACTCCAGCCTATTTGAGAGTGAGACACACACACAAAAAAAATTAGTTACATATAGAAACTTTTCATTTTTGGTAAATGAAATCTTTTATCTTCCTCTCTCTCTCTCTCTTTTTCTGAGACAGGTTCTTACTCTGTTGCCCAGGCTGGAGTGTAGTAACATGATCATAACCCACTGCAGCCTCAAACTCCTGGGCTCAAGTGATCCTCCCATTACAGCCTCCCAACTAGCTGGGACTACTGACATGTGCCACCATGCCCAGCAATTTTTTTTTTCAGTAGAAATAGGGTCTCCCTGTGTTGCCCAGGTTAGTCTCAAACTCCTTGCTTTAAGCAATTCTCCCACCTCAGTCTCCCTGTGGATTACGGGCATGAACCACAGCACCTGCCCAAAATATTTTATTTTATATTTTTCATAGCTTTCAAGCCTAGGAAGTCTTCCTTCAATTCATATTTTTCAATAATAGTCATTTCTATTTTTACAGTCTTCACAGTTAACTTACTTGAATAAATTCTTTTGAAATTTATGTTGACTGATGCTATATGCAACACTTTTGCATTATTTTTTCCAGTTAACCATCTACAAAGCATCAATAATTATCCTTTTTAATGACTACATAGTGCATCATTTTTATTTATCATAATTTACTAAGCCTTTTAAAAATATACATATTTTATTTTAAAGATGTGGGGTACAATTCAGGATTAAGTATACAAGTGGATATCATACAGGTAAAGTTTGGGCCTCCCTTTGGTCCCCACTTTGCTTAGTTTGAGATCAGGTATCCTTGTTGATGTTGTATTTCCCACCCTCCACCCTCCCAAACTTTTTATATTATTAAACTTTTAATCTTATTTTTAGTTTTTGCTATTAAGAGATTCCAAAAAGTTTTCTTTTTTTTTTTTTTTTTTTTTTTTTGAGTTGGAGTCTCACTGTGTCACCCAGACCGGAGCAACCTCAACTTGCTGGGCGTTGACGATCCTTCCGCCTCAGCCTTCCAAGTAGCTGGAACTACAGGTGTGTGCTACCACGCCCAGCTAATTTTTGACTTACTGTAGAGATGAGGTCTCACCAAGTTGCCCAGGCGGGTCTCGAACCCACGGGCTCAGGCAATCCACTCACCTCAGCCTCCCAAAGTGTCCAAAAAGTTTTCATGTGTATGATCCTATTAAATTATTTCCTTCAGATAAATCCCTATAAATGTAATTTCTGGTTCAAAGGATACTGAATATAAAAAGTTTATCAGCATTCTCAGTTGGTGTGATGAATACACGATGAATCTTTCATGAATCCATTATTGAAAAATAGCTGTCCTAATAACAATGGCATAATAATACATTTTGTACATGGAGCATACTCCAAGATCGATCACGTCCTTGGCCAAAAATCAAGCATAAACAAATTTCATAAGGTCAGAACACTGCCATGCATCTTGTCAGATCACAGTGGAATAAAAATAAACATCAACACCAACAAAATGCTCCTAAAACCCACAAAGACATGGACGCTAAATGGCATGATGCTGAACAACTCCTGGGTCAACACAGAAATCAAAACAGAAATTAAATGATTCTTGGAAACAAACGAAAACAAAGACACATCTTACCAAAACCTCTGGTATGCCATAAAAACAGTTCTAAGAGAGGAATTTATATCTCTATGAACACACATCAAGAAAATAGATCACAAGTTAACAACCTAACAAATCGCCTAAGGGAGCTGTGAAGGCAAGACCACCAAAACTCTAACTTCAGCAGAAGAATCCAGATCACCAAAGTAAAAGCCCAAATATGGGACATAGGAGATAAAAATATCATAGAAAAAAATCAATAAAACAAAAAGTCGGTTCTTTAAAAGTATAAACAAGATTGATGGACCCCTAGCCAGAATGACCAAGAAAAAGCCCAAATAAACACAATCAGAAACGCAAAAGATCAAATCACAACTGACCCTGAAGAAGTACAAAAAATTATCAGAGATTACCATGCACACCTGTATGGAAACAAACTCAGTAACCTAAAGGAAATGAGAACTTTCTGACATCACACAACCTCCTAAGGTGGAACCAAGAAGACACTGAGACACTAAATACACTAATAACAACCCAGGAAATTGACTCTGTCATAAGAAAACTACCTACAAAAAAAAAGCCCTGGCCAGACAGCTTCCCAGAAGAATTTTGTTCTGTTTTTTTGAGCTGGAGTCTCACTAGTCACCCAGGCTGGAGTGTAGTGTGGCACACTCACGGCCACCCCAGCGTCGACCTGCTAGACCCTGGTGATCTTTCCATCTTAGCCTTCCAGGTAGCTGGAAGTACAGGCGTATGCTACCATGCCTGGCTAATTTTTTATTTATTGTAGAGACGAGGTCTTGCCAAGTTGCCTGGGCTGGTCTTGAATCGGCAAGCTCAGGTAATCCATTCACCTCAGCCTCTCAAAGTGCTGGGTTTACAGACTGAGCCATTGAGCCCAGACTTCCCAGCAGAATTCTACAAAACTTACAAGGAGAAGCTGATACCAATCCTACTGAAAGTATTCCAGGCAATTGAAAAAGGCAGAATTCTCCCCAAAATTTTACAAAGCTAATATTACACTGATACCCAAACCCGGTAAAGATCCAACAAAAAAAGAGAATTACAGGTCAATATCCCTGATAAACACAGATGTAAAAATTCTCAACAAGATTCTAGCAAATCAGATCCAACAACACATCTCAAAAATTATCCACCATGACCAAATAGGTTGCATCCCTGAGATGCAGGGCTGGTTCAACATTTTCAGGACCAAAAATTTAATTAAATACATCAACAGCTGTAAAAACAAGAAACACATGATTATATCATTCAACACAGAAAAAGCTTTCAATAAAATTCAGCATCCCTTCTTGATAAAAATCCTTGAACACCTAGGCATAGAACATACCTCAAAATAGTAAGCGCCATCTACGAGAAACCCACAGCCAACATGTTGCTAAATGGACAGAAACTGGAAGTATTTCCTCTGAAAACCAGAATAAGACAGGCTGCCCCTCTCACCCCTCCTGTTCAACAAAGTAATGGAAGTCCTAGCTAGAGTAATAAGACAAAAGAAGAAAATCAGGGGTATCCAAATAGGAAAAGAGGAAATCAACTTATCCCTCTTGGTTGACTATATAATCCTATATCTCAAAAATCCAAGATAATCTGTAAGACCTTGCACTGATACAGGACTTTGGCAAAGTCTCAGGGTACAAAATAAATGTGCAAAAGACAGTTGCATTCTTTTTTTGATTTTGTTTTTAAGAAAGCAGGATTTATTGAAAGGACAGAAAAGTTCCCAGAGCAGAAAGGGACCCAAGGGGGTTGCCTGAGAGTAGCATTCTTTTTCTTTTTTTTTTTTTTTGAGTTGGAGTCTCACCTGCTGGACTCCAGCGATCCTTCCGCTACAGCCTTCCAAATAGCTGGAATTACAGGCATGTGCTACCATGCCTGGCTGATTTTTTTATTTATTTCAGAGATGAGGTCTCGCTGTCTAGGCGGGTCTCGAACCCGCAGGCTCAGGCAATCCACTCACCTCAGCCTCCCAAAGGCGTGGTATTACAGGCTGAGCCACTGAGCTTGGCTGAGAGTTGCATTCTTATATACCAACAACAAACAGGCAGAGAAACAAATAAAAAGCACAATCCCATTCTCAACAGCCACTGTTCTGACTGGAGTGCGAGAAGGTAGATTGCTATTATGCAGAGAATTTAATTAAGAGTACTTTATTTATGCCAGCGACTGAGAGCGGACTATTGTCCTAAAGGGCCCTCAGCCCTGAGTGAAGCAGGCAGTGGGCTTATAAAGGTAAAAAACGCAAGGCTACATAGCAACTTAGCATCCATGGCAACCATAGACTAGCAATTTAGCAACCAAAATGGGAACTTTGATTGTTAGGGAGTTTTGATTAATTCTATGTCCCAGGCACAGCTGGTGACTGGAACAATTAGGGCAGTTACATGGAGCAAGGTGGAAGGACTACTATACAATGGAGTTACCTTGGTTAGGTCACGGAGTAACCTTGGTTAGGTTACGAGCAAAATATGGGCTTATAATATGAGAATATAACAATGGAGTTTTGCAAGGCATAACATTTGAGTTCAGTCAACAAAGCATACAATTACATGGAACTTGTGGCTAGGGAGTTTTTAAATGGTCAGGAGAAACAGTTTATGGGAAACAGGATTGTGAATCTGTGAGTTCAAGGAACTTATTTCAGTCACTCACCTGGGGCGGGGGGGCTATATCTGGGTAGCAAGCAGCTAAGATGGAGGATTTGTAACAAAAATGCAGTTACTTATATCAAGCAAGCTATTACAGGTTATTATAAGTTTTACAGACATTTCACCACAAAAATAAATAAATACCTCGGCATCTTCCTAACCAGAGAAGTGAAAGACCTTCGCAACGAAAACTACAAAACACTGCTCAAAGAAACCCTAGAAGACACAAACAAATGGAAAAATATTCCATGCTCATGAATAAGAAGAATCAACATTGTTAAGTTGTCTATTCTACCAAAGGCAATCTACAGATTCAACACAATGACCATTAAATTACCAACATCATTCTTCTCAGACCTGGAAATGACAATACAGAAATTCATATGGAAACATAAACAACCATGAATAGCCAAAAGGATCCTTAGGAAAAGAAACAAAGCAGGAGGTATCACATTTCCAGACTTCAAACTTTACTACCACATGTTCTCACTCATAAGTGGACTCTGAACATTTACCATAATACAATAAGAAAAGGACCAGCAGTAGCAAAATGGGGACCAAAGAGAGGCACAAACTTTGCCTGTACGATGACCACTTGTATACCTAATGCTGAATTGTACCCCACATCTTTAAATTAAAAAATAAAAAATTTAAAAAAAATACATTTTGTGGTGGTGGTGGTAGTTATGTTTTACAAAGCCTCATTGTCTCCTAAGAAGCAACATGATAAAATTGACTTTTTATTTGAATATATAAATATATATAATTATATATGATATGATTATATATGTGATTCTAACATTTTAACACCTGAGAATTGAATAAAACATTCCAACTCATTAATTCCACATGGATTTCAGTCTTTCTTTTGCATACTTAGCACAACAGACTTCTTCCATTATCCTAAAGGTTTTATATTCAACTTTACTAAGATAAAATTGAAGTACAATAAACCATGCATATTTAAAGTACACGGTTTCATCAATTTTGACATATATATACACCCATGAAACCATTACCACAATCAAGATAACTAATATTTTCATCATCCCTAATATCTTCCTTATTCCTTTACATTCCATCCCTCCCTCAAGCCTTGTCCCCAAGCAACCATAAATCTGCTTTTTGTAATATATATTACTTTCCTAGAATCACATATAAATAGAACCATATAGTAAATACTTTCTTTTATCTGGCTTATTTTATTTAGCATAATACATTTGAGATTCATCCAAATTGTGGAATGTATCATTTCTTTTTATTGTCCAGTAGTATTCCACTGCATAGATGTACCACACAATTTTTCTGTTCTCCTGTTGACTGAGATACAGGTGGTTTCCAGTTTTGACTTTTTTTTTGTTTTTGTTTTGTTTTTCTGAGTTGGAGTCTCACTCTGTTGCCCAAACTGGAGTGCAGTGGCCACTCCTGGGCACCACAGCCTCAACCTGCTGGGCTCCGGTGATCCTTCTGCCTCAGCCTTTCGCGTAGCTGGAACTACAGGCACGTGCTACCACGCCTGGCTAATTTTTTTGATTTATTGTAGAGACGAGGTCTTACCAAGTTGCCCAGGCAGGTCTCAAGCCCACGGGCTCAGGCAATCCACTCACCTCGGCCTCCCAAAGTGCAGGATTACAGGCTGAGCCACCGAGCCCAGCTCAGTTTTGACTTTTTATTATCCTAAAGCTTTTAAGGTTACCAATGACAAGACAACAGCAAGGCTTATATTTAATATACTGCTATGTCACTGGTTCTAAATATCAATTGCAAAGATATGCATGCTTAATATATAAGTAAACACATATAAAGATAAATTATCTCTTTTATGAATTTTTTCTTACCTTTTCATGAACTATGCTGTCTAGGTAAGGGTAAACATGAAAAGCTCCTCGAATTCTCTTCACACCTGGATACAGCAATGGGACCATATTAACATAAGCCACACCATGAAATGAAAGCTGATTTTCATCCTCAGTCTAAAGGAATAAAACCAGAGAGTTGTTAATGCTATAAAGCAATGTAGCAACTGACTCAGCAGTTCAAAAACTCGGTTTTATTTTTATTTATTTTATTTTTTTTGAGTTGGAGTCTCACTCTGCCACCCAGGCTGGAGTGCAGTGGTACACTCACGGCCACTCCAGTATCAACCAGCTGAGCTCCGGTAATCCTTCCACCTCAGCCTTCCAAGTAGTCGGAACTACAGGTACACGCTACAATGTTTGGCTAATTTTTTATTTATTGTAGAGACGAGCTCTCACCAAGTTTCCCGGGCTGGTCTCGAACCCATGGGCTCAGGGAATCCACCTGCCTCGGCCTCCCAAAGTGCTGGGATTACAGGCTGAGCCACCGAGCCCAGCCAAGACTCAATTTTAGAAAAGAACTAGTTATGTGACTTCAAGCCAGTCACATAGACAGTTGGAGCTTCAGTTTGAAATGGATCTAATAATACCATGATCACTGAGATAGTGCACATAAATAGTGTTAATAAATAGTAAAGCAGTAGTTGAATCAAGACATACTCAAACAGGTTGTATCTTATGCCTACATTCCCATTAATCAGTGCAGGTTTTAACATGCTTGGTTGAGATAAATTCTATATATTTATCTGGGTTCAAATGGAAAGAGTGCTTGATCGCTAAAGGAAGATAAATTGATAGTCTGTTGTCATATATTTGCCATACCTGACCTCATCTAAACTCTCACTGGGGCTGGGCTTGGTAACTCAAGCCTGTAATCCCATCAGTTTGGGAGGCTGAGGTGAGAGGATTGCCTGAGCCCAGGGGTTTGAGACCAGCCCCAGCAATTTGGTGAGATCTTGTCTCTACAATATATCAAAAAAAATTAGTCGGGCATGGTAGTGCATGCCTGTAGTTTTGGCTACTTGAAAGGCTGAGGCAGAAGGACTGCCTGAGCCCAGCAGGTCGACGCTGGGGTGGTCGTGAGCATGCCACTGCACTCCAGTCTGGGCGACGAAGTGAGACTGTGACTCAAAAAATAATAATAATAATTAATTAATTAACTCTCACTGAAAAGATGAAGAACATGTTAAAAACAAATAGTTGAAAACCATTTTTAGTGGCTGTAGAACATTTTTGTAAGAAAAAAATGAATTTTGTGGAAGAAAACACATTTAATTCCAAGCTTAAATGTAAACTCTTTGATTTTACCTATAACAATAATTAGTAACTAGATTAAGAAGTTCTATGTATATGTGATAGCATTATGTGGTTTAGAAGTCTAAATACATATTATATACTACAAAGGGAGACATGGTTACAAAGTGGTAGTATTTTTTTTTTGAAGCTATGGAGTACAATTCAGGATTAGGTATATAAGTGGACATCGTATAGGTAAAGTTTGGGCCTCCCTTTGGTCTCCACTTTGTCTGGTTTGAGGTCAGGTACCCTTACTGATGTTGTGTCCCCACCACCATCCCGGCAGTATCCTGCTACTGCCAATCCTTTCTTATAGTATTATGGTAAATGTTTAGGGTCCACTTATGAGTGAGAACATATGGTACTCTGTTCTTTGTTTCTGTGATAGACCACTGAGTATTATAGACTATAAGTCCATCCAAGTTGCTGTGAAGTCCATAGGTTTGTCCTTCTTTATGATTGTGTAATATTCCATCGTGTATATGTATCAGATTTTTTAAATCCAGTCCAGTTTTGATGGGCAGCATGGTTGGTTCCATTTTTTTGCTATTGTGAATAGTGCTGCAATAAACATGCATGTGCAGGTATCTTTTTTGTAGAATGACTTGAGATCCTCCGGGTATATTCTCAGTAGGGGGATTGCTAGGTCATATAGAAGGTTAATTTCTAATTCTAGGAATCATCACACTGTTTTCCATAGAGGTTAAACTAGTTTGCATTTCTGCCAGTAGTATAGAAGCGTTCCCTTTTCTCTCAGTCCTCATCAGCATCTGTTGTTGTTCATGGTAGTATTTTTCTATTATGCAAAAGTCTACTTTAAAAGTCACCAAATAATTTTAGATACTTATTAAGTATCGACTATGTGCCATACATCAAGTCAGGTACTGTGGAGACTATGAAGCAGTCTACTACATGATCCCTACCCTCAGCGAATTTATGAACAAGCAGAAAAGACCAGACACTCACAGGTAACACAACAGAGATCACATTCTAATCTCATCAAAGTTATCTTTTCAGAATAGTTGTATATCCATGAATCTTATTCCACTAATTAGCTAATTATTTTTAAGTAAATAAGTCTATTAGAAATTCAGAAAAATGTATTAAATTGAACTATATTGCCAATATTTGACCACTCTGACCTAGAAAAATGGCTACTTTGTATGGTTTTACCTGTGGTAAAACTATAATGGAGGGCTAAAGGGAAATCGGATATCTGGGAATAAAGTCTGAACAATTTTTAGTGAATAATAGGGATCTAGGGTGGCCAATAATCCTGGTTTTCTCTGGGACATGGAATTCCTGGGACATGAGACTTTCAATGCTAAAGTGAGAACAGTTTAGGGCAAATAAGGATGAGCTGGTCACCCTAGGGAGAACAGCCATATCAATTCACATTTTCCTTTGGTATCAGAATGAGAAGCAGAATAACAGGTTGGGTCTGATCCTGCATTTCATATATAGGCACTTTTGAGTGAACACATTTACCTTATCAAATTTGCCTGCTTTCCCTTTGGGTGCAGTAACAAGAGGAACTCTTGTTATTTCTACAGGCCAAAGCCGGCAATCAGCAATTCGCTTCTGAAAGCTGCAAATCAAGAATCAGTCTATTAGCATGATATGCAGAAAATAGGTCAATATAATTTGGACTAAAGGGAAATATTCTTCTCTTTTATAAAGTAACTGCTGGGCACAGTGGCTCACACCTATAATCCCAGTACTTTGGGAGGCCGAGGTAAGAGGATTGCCTGAGCCCACGGGTTCTAGACCAGCCTGTACAGCTTGGCAAGCCCTCATCTCTATAATAAATAAAAAATTAGCTGGTCTTGGTAGCAAGCACCTGTAGTTCTAGCTACTTGGAAGACTGAGGTGGAAGGATTGCCCAAGCCCAGCAGATCGAGGCTGCAGTGGTGATGAACAGCATGCCACTGCACTCCAGCCTGGGCAACAGAGTGATACTCCCACTCAAAAATGAATAAATACATAAGTAACTGAATATACATATATAAACATTTTGATTAGGCTACTAGGTTTTTAAACATTTCCAAATCTACTAAGTTTCAAAAATAATTCTATTCAATTGCTAGAGGAGGTAAGCCACATTTTAAAATGCAATTTGTCAGTATGAATCAAAAGCCTTAAAAATGTCTATAATTTATTGACCATGAATTTCACTTTTAATGATTTATTCTAAATAAATAATCAGGCTGGGCATGATGACTCTTGCCTTTAATCCCAGAACTTTGGGAGGCTGAGGCAGGAGAATTGCTTGAACCCAGGAATATGAGACCAGCCAGGGCAACATAGGAAGATCTTGTCTCTACAAAAAATGTGGTGGTGCACACCTATAGTCCCAGCTACTTAGGAGGTTGAAACAGAAGGATCTCCTGAGCCCAGGAAGTCGAGCCCATAAAGTTGCTGTGTGATCATGCCACTGTACTTCAGCCTGGGTGGCAGAGTGAGACCCCGACGCAAAAAAAGAAAAGAAAGAATCAGGCTGGGCATGGTAGCTCATCCCTGTAATCCCAGCACTTTGGACAACTGAGGTGGGAGGATTGTTTTATCCCAGGAATTCAAGACCAGTCTGGGCTATCATAGTGAGACCCTCATATTTACAAAAAAAAACATTTTAACTAAACTATATCTATAAGTTTTAGAATCATGGGGTATATGTGAGGATTTGTTACATAATATATTTCATGAAGGCTAGGTTTGGGCTTCTGATGAACCCTTGCCCTCCCAGTGGTGGTGGTACCCAGTGGGTGGTTTGGTGTCCCTTATCCCCCTCTTCCTCCCTCCTTCTCTCCTTTAGCCATGCCCAGAATCTGTCAGTCCCATTCTTGTGCCAGTGTGCCCAATGTTTAGTGCCCACTTATAAGTGAAAACATGTGGTATTCATATTTTTGTGTCTGTAATAGTTCACTTAGATGGTCTCCAGCTGCATCCCTATTACTTCAAAGGACATTATCTTGTTCTTCTTTATGGTTGTGTAGTATTCCATCATATATACGTACTACATTTTCTTTATTCAGTCTACCTTCGATGAACATCTGGATTGGGTCCATGTTTTTGATATTGTGGATAGTGCTGCAATAAATATATGTGTGCAAACGTCTTTTTTGAAGTTATTTGTGTTTCTTTGGGTATATTCCCAGGAGTAGGATTGCTGGATGGAATGGTAGCTCTATTTTTAGTTCTTTGAGATCTCGCCAAACTGCTTTCCACAAATGCTGGACTAGCTTACATTCCCACCAACAGTATAGTGTAGAAGCACTCCTTTTCTACGCAGCCTTGCCAGCATCTGTCGTTTTTTTTGACTTTTTAATGACAGTCATCCTTACTGATGTTAGGTGGTATCTCACTGTAGTTTTGATTTGCATTTATCTGATGATTAGTGAGGCTGAGCAACTTTTCATGTGTTTGTTGGCTGCTTGTATGTCTTCTTTTGAGAATTATCTGTTCATGACTTTTGCCCCTTTTTATTTTTTTTTATTTTTTTTTATTTTTATTTTTTTTTATTTTTTTTTTGAGTTGGAGTCTCACTCTGTCACCCAGACTGGAGTGCAGTGGCCGCTCCCAGCCACCGCAGCCTCGACCTGC